>NW_010544371.1:0-3647 GCF_000687285.1 Phaethon lepturus
AAACTGGTGAGGGCTCTGGAGCACAAGTCTTTTGAGGAACAGCTGCGGCAACTGGGGTTGTTCAGTCTGGAGAAGGCTGAGGGGACACCTTATTGCTCTCTAGAACTACCTGAAAGGGGGTTGTGGCGACATGGGTGTTGGTCTTTCTCCCAAGTAACTAGCAACAGGACTGGAGGAAATGGCCTCAAGTTGTGCCAGGGGAGGTTTAGATTGGGTATTAGGAAGAATTTCTTCACCGAGAGAGTGGCCAAGCATTGGAACAGGCTGCCCAAGGAGGTGGTGGAGTCACCATCACTGGAAGTGTTCAAAAAACCTGTGGATGGGGCGCTTCGGGACATGGTTTAGGGGGCATGGTGTTTTTAGGTTAATGGTTGGACTTGATGATCTCGAAGGTCATTTCCAACCTTGATGATTCTGTGATTCTGTGATTCTGTTTGAGTGCTAGTATGTCTTAAAAAAAAATAAAGGAAGAAACATTTCATTCATTTTGGAAAAAAGTCCAACATCCCCCCAAACTCAACAATATTTTTTCTTCTTGATACCTTTATTGTTACTCTGAGGAGGATAAAGAGGTATAAACTTCTGGGTGAAAGAGAAGTGTTTCACACCCAGTTATGATCGTTGTTTCTCCTAGATCTGATTTATTTGCATCCTAGGTATCAAATGCTTTAAATTCAAATGGCTGCAATTCGTGTTTTAAAAAACATATTTCTAGTTTCAGGCTTTTTGCATTTTCAGGTTTTTGCAAACCTGAAAAATACAACTTTATGTCCCATCAACACTGTGGAAATGCTGGACTTTATGATAAAAATTGTCTTGGTTTACATTCAAACAGCCAGGTTATTAATGAGAGAAAAAATTAGCATTAAGTTGTCCTGATGTAGTACATAGGATAAACATTAGGGCCATTTGTTGTAAACCCACTTAATATTCTCCGTGGTCATGTTTTCATTTTAAAAAAGGTCTCAGACATTTCAAATGCATTGAAGTGCTGTGCCTTAGGTTTATATTGATATTAAATAATCCCCTGAAGACAGTACAAACATAATATCAAACTTCCATCAGATGCTATCTACCAAAGAAAGGAATGGTAGTTTTTAAGCATCTGGTCCTCAATCTCAAGGCAGTGACTTTTTTTTGTCTGATGGAAGAAAACAAAGGAATAACTCAATGCACTTCAGCAGCAACAAAGGAAGACAAGTGATGTGATGTGATTCAATCACGCGGCTGCTTCTTCTGGTTCAGCAGCCAAGAAGTTCTCAGAGTGAGTGCTGGGCAAAAAGACAGGCTCTTCTATGAAGGACTGACTCCACAGTCAGATTCCCTGTGACTTCCATGAACTGTCACTGGGCCTATATGAACAAGGCCCTAACTATCATTCTTCCTGATCATTCCTGGTATGTTCATTTTGAAAGGAAAGTTGTTATGAATGGATAGTTGAAATGCCAACAGAAATTTGCAATTAACTGTGGTGATTTCTTTCTGCTGCAAAATAGAAAGACTGTGGCTAGTCTCCAGTTTTGAGCCTTTTTCTGAACCTTTTGGTGGAAGGATTTGTCTGAATGTTTGATGTGTACCATTTTAAGTTTTTCAGCCTCACCTTAGGTGAAGCTTATTAAAATACTAACAGGCTTTCTAATGTTCTTCTCAGTGTAGTTTCTAGGCATACAACAAGGATATTAAGTTATCAAAATTGGAAAATGAGCACAAGTGATTTATAGATGTAATTAGTTATACCATGGCTGCTCCTTGTTGACATATATGCAATGCAGACGCAGCAGAAAAAGGGAAGAAAGGGAATGTGATCAGGAAGGGATGGCCTGCTTTGAAGGCTTGTAAAGGCAGTTCACAAATAAATTGAAATATTGTAGTAGCCACTTTGAGAGGTGACGCATTCTTGCTGTGATCCACTCAAGTTTTAGCCTTTGAAATGTACAGTTTTGTTTATTTTTGAAGTAATGGTAATTGCATGATAGTCAGTGCATATATGCTCTTTCCACACTACCGTCTCATGTGCTAAATAAGATACATACCACTATCTGGGTTCAGACATCACACTCTTTAACCACCACTGCTGTAAACTCATTACCAGCATTTGTGGGTGTGTAGCTCAACATAGGACAATCCTTTCCGAGCGGATGGTGAAGATGCATCATCACTATCTCAGGCTGCTACAGAGAGCAGGATATGTCCACAGCTTCTGGAGGAAAAAGAGTTTTGTTTGATGGTTTTATTTTTTTGCCAAAGATGATCGTTTGAAGCAAAAGGTGAGGGCACTCCCTCCTCCAGTAGCCTTTTTAGCGACTGGCGAGCAGTTATTGCAACCCTGGATGAGGCCACTGACCTGCCCCTAACCTATCACTGAAGTCCAAGGAAGGAATAATTAAGAAAGGGAGTGGAGAATCAGAGAATCAGGGAATCACAGAACCATAGAATAGTTTGTGTTGGAAGGGACCTTTAAAGGCCATCTAGTCCAACCCCCCTGCAATGAGCAGGGACATCTTCAACTAGACCAGATTGCTCAGAGCCCTGTCCAACCTGACCTGGAATGTTTCCAGGGATGGGGCATCTACCACCTCTCTGGGCAACCTGTGCCAGTGTTTCACAACCCTCATTGTGAAAAATTTCTTCCTTGTGAGAAGGATGATTTCTAAATGCAGAGAAGTGAACAGACTCTCCTAGAAACTCCTAGGCCCTAGCTGTGCCTCCCGTGACCCTGCTGTTCACATCCAACCTGCAAAGGAGATGCTGCAACTCCTGGCACCTCTGATGCTGTGGCAGCTGCTGAGGCTGGTGCTGCAGATGCAGCAGCCTCCATCTCACCCAGCCAGCACTTGCTAGGCGCAGCTGAACTCTGTACCTGGACTGCTGTCTGATCTCCCTCCTTTTCCCTTAAAGGCCTAATACTTGCCAAAGTATTTACCACCAATTTATTTATTCTTCCATCCACCTGCTCTTTAGCTAATTGCTACCTTAGTAGGCTGGGCACTGAGTTCATAGGGTCAGCAAGTTACATAGCCAGCCTTGCCTGGGTATGAGAGAGGAGAAGGGATAGCTTTAATCCAGAATTCATTAGCACATACTCTCATTTACAAGCCCCTTTGTTGCTTGTTTTCAGTTATGTGCCAACACAGAAATTAAAACTCAAGGGGGCATTTGGAATACGAATAAGATGATAGAGGAATTAGTGTTGTCCTGCTCATGTTCCTGGCAGAGAAGCATGAAACAGTGGAGGGAGAGTACATGGACAGGACACCAGCCTGGTGCTATGACTACACAGTAGGTAGGAGTCCTGTTCCCTGTTTGACTTGGGAACTCTTTCCTACAGCTTCCATTTTACATCCATTCAGTGTTCATGACCATGTGCTGAGCTAGATCAGAGATATAATCAGGCAAAAAATTAACCTCATTTAAAAAAGAAAAAACATAAAAGCGAAATTATGAACCAGGTTCTATCAGATCAGCAAGATCAGCCATGCAAATGTTGTTGCAGGGAAAAGAGGAAGAAGGAGAAAGGTAGGACAACAGTTTTAAGAAACAGTTTGAATCTATGCTGACTTAAATTGTGTGGCCTTGACCTAACTTGGTCTATTGCACATCATATTATATACATCCATATTAGTGGATGAGGGAAAGGCTGTGGATGT
>NW_010544372.1:0-257 GCF_000687285.1 Phaethon lepturus
ATGGGGCATCTGCTGCCTCTCTGGGCAACCTAGGCCGCTGTTTCACCACCCTTATTCTGAAACATTTCTGCCTTAGACATAGTCTGAATTTACTCTCTTTTAGTTTAAAACTATTACCCCTTGCCCGATCACAACAGGCTCTGCAAAAAAGCTTGTCTCCATCCTTCTTAAAGGCCCCCTTTAAGTACTGGAAGGCTGCAATAAGGTCTTCCTGGAGCCTTCTCTTCTCCTGGCTGAACAACCCCAATTGGCTCAGA
>NW_010544373.1:0-11113 GCF_000687285.1 Phaethon lepturus
CATTACCCTACTCTGATTTGATTGGCAATAATCAAGTCAAGTTATTAATTGACAATAAGTTAATTTTCCCCAAGTCGAGTCTGTTTTGCCCATGACAGTAATTGCCGAGTGATCTCCCTGTCCTTATCTCGACCCACGAGCTTTTTGATGTTATTTTCTCTCCCCTGTCCAGCTGAGGAGGGGAGGGACAGAGCGGCTTTTGTTGGGTACCCGAGACCTGCCAGCGGCAATCCAGCCAGGGTCAACCCACCACACAGGCATAGCCATCTCTGACGATCCCGCAGTGGAAGTGCTCAGCTATGGCAGGGGCTCCTACATGCTTGTGCTATCACCTACATTGGAAACCTATTTCAAATGAAGTCCCTGTGCTGTGCTGCTGGTGGTAATTTGCAGTAGGTCAAGACGGAAAGGTGACAAAATATCACATGATTGTCTCGATGTTCATTTCACAGCTTCATCCTATAGTAGGGAAAACTAATCCCCAGAGCAGTTACATACGACGGTAAAGTTATCCAACTCCCTTGACTCCTGGGTGACAAAAAGGAAAACCACGTGGACCTTCTGTTTAATTCTGTGCGTTTCCCATACCCGTTGGGAACTCTGGTCATGAATGGTGCATGTATGTGTGATCCAGAATTTTAAAAAGCAGGCGATGGGCTTACCAGTGGCTGGGATCCTATGGGACGTTACTTCTCACAAGAACATGGAACTTCCTTTAGAAGAAAGAGGATTTCCTCCTCAGGAAGAAAGAAATGACTTTTCAATACTTCTTCAATTTCATCTGAAATTTGGAAGATGAGTGCTGACAGCAGCCTCAAAATAAGAAGCTGTCTTGTACTGCACTTTTCCAGCTCTGCTCTCTATTTGCAAACCTCTAACAAGTCGCCACAGAGCTCTTTGCCTCCTTGCCAACATCATCGCTTTGTTTCGTTAAGTAAAAGCGTTAACTGGTCTGACACAACCAGATGTACTGCACCCACCTCAGCAGCTTCCTGCTGCTGCCAGGTTGGGCCCATCAATTTAATTTACCTTGCTTGTGGTGCCTTTTAACATTCAATTACAAAGCAACACTCGTCAGTCACTTATCATCTGCTATTTCTGTCACCTCAGCAAGAGCCCAGAATCCCTCCAGCTTCTTTGCCAGCACAGTTTTGAGGTGGGAAGGTCTGTCCATTGACAGATCAATTAGCGCTTGGCGCTCCCAAAGTTAGCATCCCCACGTGGTATCACTGTGTTGTGCTTGCTTGCAGGATGGTTCATCGCTCCTGTATGTTCCTGTCTAGCAAACACGCCAGGCACATGGCAGGGACACCTCCCATGTTCCTGGGCATCCCTCAGAGCAAGCGGCATGCAGCTATGCTGGAGCTGAGCAGGAGACCAGGAGGATGAGCTCCTCAAGGTCCATGAGGTCCATGTTGGTGTTCCTCTGTGCTCTGTCACAGTCATCCTGGCATCCACCAACAGGTTGCATCAGACCCGATCTAAATGGAAACAGTCACAGTCAGCTGCAAGCCCACAATGTATACGTTGGCCATAGGGGAGCAAAGGTCAACTGAGGGGTTCCCAGGCACCCACTTGTTAGACCTGACATGCCTTATTGTTACCTGCCGCCGGCATCCAAGGTCCCTGCAGAGCCACGGTACCTCCACTGGTCCTCCCAGCACCATCCCGTAACGCGCCTGCTCCTCCCTGTGGTGCTGAAGGGTGCGTAGTCTCTGGTTCACAGAGGCTCCACTGGTTTTGTTTTATATGGCATAGCATCCTTGTAGTCATGTTTTGAAAACTAATAGAACTTTTTAAAAAAAAAGTCACTCCATGTAATGAAAAAAGGGATCAGATATCAATGTCATGACATTAGGCAGTGTGAGAACCTCATCCTCCAGGTATGTTAAATCCACGGGAGATAGAGCAAGGATTATTTTGGCTCATTTGTTTCTTGTTAATACATTGGAAAACACAGATCAGTTCTGCAGCCACGTTCGTGCAGCGAGGCTCACCACCTTCCATGGCACCACACTGAGAGGGGTGTCACCGCTTATCTCAAACTCAGCTAAGGACCCACTAGAGTGTTTTTCTCATCGTGGTAACATGAGACTGTTCTCATCTTGGTTTCGGGCTCTTGATTTTGCCATCAGATAGGTTGAACCCTTCGTTAACTAATGCGAAGTCTGGGAGCTCATGGGGTTACTCGAGCTAAGTTCATGTCGGTACGTTTGCAGGATGGGGACTCGCATTTGGGTGTGATGCCCCCTCGTAGGAAACGTGAAGCAACAGGGATAAATAAAGGCCAAGTGTTCAAAGCAAGTGGATTTGTCAGAGGGAGGAGGCCTGAGCCAGGGCCATGCGTTGGAGATGTCTGTACACCAGAGGGCACTCTGAAATTACATATGTCAAAGCGAAAATTCATCAAATTACCGGCACTGGGAGAAGGTCTAGGATAGCAGGAGGAGTGGGGATTCCACCCCACTATAAACAAAAAATTTTTAATCTTAATGCCACCACCTAAGGGTGACTTTAAAATATTAAAACCTGTATTGGAGAAACAGTGTTTTGCTAAGAAAACATTTCCAAAGTCTTGAAATCAGCATCAGTCCTTGCAGTGTTTAAGTTACGGCTTGATTTACCTTTCATTTACGAAGGTATAACTTAGCAGCACCTTTGCTGGAGTCAGACCCATTTCATCAACGTTACATCTGGCCCTTTGGGTATCCTAAGTTGTTACGGACAACTCTTCTTTTCTGCAAAAAACAAACTTCATTGTGCCATCGTCTTCCCTGGAAAGCTATGGAAACATGGGCACCCGAATCAGGCAGGGAGCACCAGGAAATTCCTTCGGGTAATTCCCTGTGCTCTCCAAGCAGCCCTGAATAAATAAATACCCACAACTGCAGGGACTGCAGCAGCCGGACCTTCACCGGCGATCTCACCGCTAGAAGGCAAAAGCAAATACGCAGAGGACCAGATCAGCTCACTAAAGCCACTGCTTCCAGCCCTGGAAACGTTCCCCCGGGGCACACGGCATTCGCACCCTCAGCTCTGCGGGCACATTTCTCCTCTATCATTACGAATACCGTATCTTTCGCCAGCGTTAGCGTTTAAGATGATTCCTTGCTTGCGCTCCAACAACCTAACCATGTACAGCAAACCCAAAAAGGATGTTTTTCGGGTAACAAACCCAAAAAGGATGAAGTCTGCAGTAAAGTGCAGGACTACCCAGTGGGTTCAGGCGAGCCCTGGAGCAGGTCGAATCCCACAGGTTTCCTGGGGAAGGGAATCCTGGAGGTGGAGGGATCTCTGTGAGTCAGTCCGAGGATCCCAGCTCAATAACAGAGAGACAGATAATAGCATTTGAACGCTATCTTCTCCAATTCAATTGTATTGATTTATTGCCTGTCCAATGAAGCCATCAAGTGTACAAAATGTTTAATCTTTTTTTTTTTTTTCCTGCTGTCTTCTCAGAGGAGTGAAGTTGTAAACACAGACCCATGCAAGGGCGGCGGGGGGGGCAGAATATTTTACTTTTTTCAAGGCAGATGCTGCCATGTGTCTATGCAAAATGAATGCCAGGGCAAAGGAAGGACACAAAGCCCTTCCCACTTCGGGGTCCCACTGCAAAGCTGCTTCACCTGAGTGGTTTGGACTTGCTGACAAACCAGCGTCACTGCGCTGGCTCACTCTCTAGGAGCCGGCAGGAGCATCAGCATCGCCAGCCCGGGCAGAGCCTGCCCCAGCGCTGCCCTGCCAGAACCCCAAACCTAGCTGGGGCATGCTGGGCTTCCTCCCTCCTGCTGATACACGGGGCTTAGCTAGGCTCATCTGACCTGCACGACTTACCTAATCCAAAGCTTTACCCATCTAAGTGGGGGAAACAATATTCCAGCCCGTACAAGCAGACCTAAAACACGCGGGAGATCGCTGTTGTTTGAAACACACCACTTGGAAATGGAGGGTGGCATGTCCGGCTGGGGCGAGCGGGTCCCTGGCTCCAGCGCTGAACGGCTGGGAGAGAAGGAAAACGATTTATTTTTTTTGAAAAGTATTTTCTTTCAAAATGTACATTTGCAATTAAAGGCTAAGTATGCTGTATATTTTATTAATGATGTGGGATAGCGAGGCATTTTAAAGCTCTCTTTTGTTTTGATGATTTTTTTTTTTGAGGAGGAGGAGGGGAAGGAATTGAAATGGAAAGCTTAACACTTATAATTTCAAAAATTTGGCTTATATTTTAGGTTCTGGTAACATGCAATTACAGGCACTTAGAAAGAATTCCCTTTTTTATACTATGCCCTAGAGCATAAAATTAAGAGGCCAATTCAGGCTTTGTACTGCTTTCAGAGGCAGTTTGCTTCAGCATAGATCAACATGGAGACTGACTGTCGCCTTTCTATTGAATTAGGTCTATATTTTTGACAAGTATGGCAGCAGTATCATCACTTTAATCACCAACAATCCATTGTGTCTCTTTATGCTAATAAATAAAACATTCTGTGTTAAATATTTCCCAGTAAGCACTTGAAGACCTGCAATCACCACTCCTTCTATATGTTTCCAAGTAAAATAATATAATGGTAATAAAATCAAATGATGTCTAGGAGTTTTATAGACAACTAATAGCAGTTATTGCAAAGTGCACATCAGATACCAATTGAAGGTTACATTTCTCTTTAATATAATATAGCATGCATATTTCACTAACTGTCTCTGTATATCAAATGAATTAAACAATACGATGATATCGGTCAAAAACGGAGTTCTTTAGGAGAGGGCTTTAGGCAGAAGAGTTTTGCTGGAGCTGCATGTTAAGAACGGGAGCCACTGGAGTGCTGGATGCAAAACATGGGAAAATCACCCCAAGTTACAAAGAAATTGCCAGAGAAACCTCCTGCCCTTCCCGGCCAGTCTGTGCCCTCCTGAGGGCAGAGCCAGCCCTCTCCACGCGCTGGGGCTTTGCCAGAGGGGTTGATGGTGGCAATGGTCTCGCAAACCGTCACAGAAATGGCCGGGAGGGACCGCTAGCCCATCACCCTGTCCTCTGTTCTGGAGGAACACGCCTATCTAAGACCGACTCCTGGAAACATAATCGCAAAGCAGAGATGCCAGTCTTAGAAGAAATACAACCAGATCAACAGCGAGCGAACGGAGGCACCCAAACACCCAGCCACACGTCGTCCAGGCGGATGCTGCCGGCCGCTCCCGCAGCATCCCACAGCTACCTGGGACACAGGCTGGACCCCACGGGGTCTGCTGTCTGCACTACCCCACCGACTTCCCCTGCTCCCACCATCCAGGTCACCCCGGACTCCCCAGATCCTCCTTCCCCTTGTTGCTTGGCTGTCCCAGGGCTGTGCACGCCTGCTGGAGCGGCTCCCGCGCCGGCGCCGGGACCGTGCCGTGGCGCTGGAGCCCTGGCGTGGCTCCCCAAACACGCCTTGTTCTCCATCTCCCTGATTTCCCTGGCTTCATTCCCACACTTCGCTCTGGAGTCCGGGAGCCTTGGAGTCACCCTAAAGAAACCCTTCCTAAACTTCAGATCAGCTTGTCGAGAGATTTTTCCCATCCCCGTTACTAATATACCTAATATATTCAGGGGGCCCCGCCTCAGTCAACATGAATTGTAAACCATTTCTGTAATCCCCTCAACAATACCCTTCCCCAAACCTTTTTTCTATCTTAATTAGATATTCTATCCCTTTGGTTTAAAATAGTATTTAATTTCACTTAATGATTTCAACAAAAAATATTAGGATTCCCCAAACAGACATGTTCCCTCTGAATTCTCTCATTCTTTTTTCAAGGGCTTCAGTTTCATCTTTTTGTTGCTTTGTCAAAACACAGCTAATTGACTGTCCTGAAAGTACAATTTTAGTAATTTCTCTCAATGAAGCATCGCCGCCTCCTCTATTAACACTGCCTAATTGGACTTTGAATCCCCAGCCAGCGACTTCACCCATGCTACGGGCCCAGATCACTGCAACAGTAAATATCAGCATCCCAGTTAAATGTAGGTTGGCTCACATTCCCCCAAAATTGGCTTTCTGCTCCTCGGAGTCCAATCTGATGTAATATTACATTAACCATTTTTTTTTTTCTAGGGGAATTGGAGGAACGAAGGCGAAGCCGAAGCGCAGATCTGCATTTCATCTCCTCCGTAAAAGCGCGTTTGCTCCCCGGCGCCGGTGAGGAGGGAGCGCTGCAGATCCGCGGAGCCAGGCGGGAGCCTTTACAGCCTCCCAGCCATCATTTCCAAGTTTGTTTCTAGCAGCTCCGACTCCAGAGAGCACACCAGGTAAGGAGACGGTAACACCAAACCCCATGGGCTCCCACAGCTCCGGAGGGGTACCCACCACCCCATGTCCGGCACATCACCCGGAGGCAGATCTCAGGAGAGCTCTGCTGTGGGCAGCGGAAACCGTTTCCCATTCTTTCCCCTCCTTCTCCAAAATACACGCTACCTGGCACGTGGCTTTCAACCCTTGAAGACCTTGGCACATACTGGCGGGCCGGGAAGGTTGACTGGCCATGTCACATCGCACGCGGCAGCAAATCATCCCCAGTATTATCTGCAGTGGCTCTAATTATCTTAGAGCATCTGCTATTAAAATGCAAGCATCAGGCCAAGCTACAAGTAGAAAACAGAAACAGAACTCCTCGTTGATGCCTGTAATAGGCACCAAAGGCATATAACTCTGCATAATTGCTAATTGTTATTACTATTGCAGTTGATGCCAGAATTGCCCAGAGATGCCTCTTGCTCCTCGCTCCCCTGCGGGATTCGGGAGGGTGCTGAATCCCACCAGGACCGGCGGCATTTCCCTCGGCGGAGACCCCCCACAGCGAGGGAGGTCACAGCCACCCTATGAGCCTGCTGACCCCTTTCAGAAAACGTCAGCGCCTGCCGCACCGGCAGCGAAAATTGCGAGGGACAAAGTTAACCGCAAGTTTAAGTGCGAGATCAAAGCGCGCGAGGATTTACAAGGGACAGGCCTTTGAAGCCCCGAGCGCAGGACAAAGCGCTCCCCGCCACGCCACGCTCCGGCTTTCAGCTCCGGCGGTGAAATCCTCTGGGGCCTAATGAAGCCACTTGACCTCTTGCTACCCCCATTCTCCAATCTGCAAAAGAGGGTATTAACACTTCTGACACCCAGGCAGTCACGGGGACTCGGATGGGTTTGACAGGGGCTGGGGGGGCTGCCCCAGCCCTGCTCGCAGCCTCGCTGAGGGGCCGCAACGGTGCAGCGTAAAAACACCCTAAGATACCCCAATCGTTATGTAGGGTTTGGAGAGCTCTTTAAGATACACATTTTTTTCTTTTTTTCCCCTTTGCTGCTGCCTTCAGGAGGGATCAGCCACAATCTAAGCTTCCGTTTCTGAAATGCACTGGATTTTCCATGGCTCACGCTCAGACGACTCCGCCATCCGCACCGCCCCGGGTGTAAAACCCTTACAAATCCTACCAAGAAAACCCATTTCTGCTCCATACTTACACAACCCACTTACAAATTTACAGCCAGCCGAGCCCTCACTGCTCCGAAGCGATTCAGTGGGCTGCTGCTCCTTGCCAAAAGCCTGGCGTGGATGCTTTCCACGTTTTTCCCCCCCAGTTCGGGGGGAATGATTTTTAGGGCTGGTCTGGATTTGGTCCCAAGGAGACGGGGCTGTGGAGCACAGCAGAGGGCACTCCAGCCCCCACGCCCGTCCCGCCGGGCGGGCAGGACCCCGCTTAAAAGATGTGGCGATCAGCTCTTTCCTTATTGCAGGCAAGTGCTCCAGCGATAAATGTTTTCTTGTAAACGTGCCATAGATGAAGGTAGGAGCCAACAGAATGGAGATGCCAGAAGCTTTTTGTCTTCATGATTTAGTTTCTTATTAGAACATGCTATTGGGAAAGAAAATATATCATTGATAAGACTGACATTAAAGTCAGCCAGTAAAATTAAAACCCCAAGAACTGGACTGGCCCTTTTCTTGTCAGGCAGGAATACAGATTCTCTGCCAAACACTTTAAGATACTCATAAACGTTAGGGACAAAACTTTCAAAAAAAGAAACAGAAGGATTTTTTCTGCCTTCAGTTTTGGCAGAACAGTTTCAGATGCTTTCAAGGGCCTGGCTTTCCACCTGGGCACTCGCCCTACTGCCCCAGAAGAGTCATAGAATCATAGGATCATAGAATGGTTTGGGCTGGAAGGGACCCTTAAAGGCCATCTAGTCCAACCCCCCTGCAGTGAGCAGGGACATCTGCAACTCGATCAGGTTGCTCAGAGCCCCGTCCAACCTGACCTGGGATGCCTCCAGGGATGGGGCATCTACCACCTCTCTGGGCAACCTGGGCCAGGGCTTCACCACCTTCGTTGTGAACAATCTCTTCCCTATATCTAGTCAAAATCTCCCCTCTTTTAGTTTAAAACCGTTATCCCTTGTCCTATTGCTACAGGCCCTGCTAAAAGCCTGTCCCCATCTTTCTTCTAAGCCACATTAAGCCCTGGCAGCTGCAGTAAGGTCTCTCCAGAGCCTTCTCTGCTGCAGGCTGAACCACCCCAACTCTCCCAGCCTGTCCTCCCAGCAGACATGTTTCATCCCACTGACTCTTTCTGTGGCATCTCACATTTCTGCTTCCTTCCAGAAAACTTTGGTCTAAATAACGCTAGAGAAAGCAAGCCTCGAAGCACCACAGTGAGCTCGTGGTTGCATCCAGAACCTGAAAGGGCACGTGCACACAGTGTTGGTGGATAAAACCAGTGCAGATGCCAGCTCCTCTTGACTTAGAGCAGGAGGTATCACAAAGTCTGAGCTCAGAGGTGCTGGGAGTTGTGCTCCTGCCCAAACCTTCAGTAAACTCTCCGAGCTCAGATAAATCCTGTGATTTAGTCTCATTGGCCTCATTCTCCTCTTTCATTTTTACACAGAGAAAACCTTGCCCAGAAAGCACATTTTTGCACATCAGGGTGAACAGTCCGTTCTGTGTCTGGGTCCTTTATCTCAGGGCACAGAGGGTCGAGCTTTTAAACTCAGCGGTCTCGTGCCCAACCCTGCTACCAGCAGCGCGCACCGGAGCTCCGGCTTACGCCAGCCTGGTGCAGGCAGACCCGCTCCCCGCGACCACCGTGCCGGCATGGACAACAGCTCTGCCCTTTTGCACACTGCGATTTGGTGTCGTTCGGACTTTCTTGTGCCCCCCCCCGCGCAGCAGGTTCCTCAGCCAGCTCCGGGTCGAAGCGGCATCTGCTGTGAGCAATGGGGAGGCTGAGCTCTGCCCAACTCATCTCATCTAGCTACCGCTTCGTCTTCTGAGAGTAAACGGGGGAAACAGCAGGTCGACGAGGAAATATGGCCCTATATGTGCACCGCTCACGTATGGATCTAACGGATCATTGCTCCTTCTGCTTTGCACATTTTAGAGACGTGTTTCTCTTATAAATAAGCCGTTACAGTAATCTCACAGCAAGCACTTAAAATAATCTTAGAAACAAGCACCTCTGTACGTGGTCAACCATAGGCACGAGGGAGGTGATGGAACTTAAACCCACCTCCGATTTTGCAGCACCAGCCCCACGGCCACACATGGGGCTGTGAGGCAGAAGCAGCCAGCCAGGCTCACAGGAGGGCTTTCTTAATAAATGCTGATTAATAGAGAACGAGTTCCTCCCCTGCCTGCCCCTTTCACAGCCTCTCTCAAACCAGCCGCCCAAGCCTGCTTGGACACATGTGTGGCACCTGAGTCTTCTACCACTGTTACATGTCATTAACAAAACATAAACCAGTGGTCGTATCTTAACGGGAAAAGTTAAATCTCTTTATGCAGTTAAATAAAGATACCTTGTCCAGTCATTAAGAAGTGATTAGCTTATCTAAGAAATAACAGTGCTAGTGCTGTCAGAGCGGCACACAAACACTAAAAAGAGCAGGGATCAGATATCACATTAGGCTAATTATAAGGAGAAGAAAAGACAAGCAGAAGCATAAAATAGCCATGTGGACAGTATTTTGCTGGATTTTTTTCTTTGCACAGAAAAGGCTAAACACATTCTGCAAAAGAGAAATTTAAGTATTAAAAAAATTCCTCTTCTGGTTTTGTTCACCGAGCGCTGTAGGTAAGAAGGCAGCACACATGCCTGCAGTCTTCCCGGTTGTTCACCAGAGTCACCTTGCCCAGCTCTGAAGTCCAAAAATGCTTATTTTTCATCAGGAAGAACCTAAGCACCCTTCCCACAATTTCTACCCTATTTACACTCCTAGAAATAAGGTTTACCCTCCCGCTGCTTGTCCACCGGCTGGATGGGTCCTACCCGTGCGTCCCCCTTCCCACCGCACGCCGGTGCACGAACCGAGCGCCGTTTCTGCAGCAACCACACCATCCTCGAGCCCCATAAGGCAGGATCTACGGGCTGGCTGTCCTGACACCTCACGCATTTCGCTCCCCGGTTATATCCAGGGAAAAAACTCGCCTTCTAAGACCAGGAGACAAAATCCAATATACCAAGCCAGAAGCTGCCCAAGAGGAAAAAGCTGCTGCAGAAAGCACCAAAGCCCTCGGGTCCTCGCTGGAGAGAGGAGCTGGCTCCTACCAGGGGTGACGGCTGTGGCTGCTCTCCCTGCTCCCAGGTTTGTAAACCACGTGAGTCTTTTCTCACGCAAAACACAGAGAAGCCAGGCTGTCCTCAGGGTGCCGAAGACCCAGACTGAAGTCCCTCTTCTGCTCGAAGTACGACAGAAATTTGACCCTGTTTTCTGAAGGATGCCCTAAAGACTCGTTGCCTTACAGAGCCAGCATCTTCCATCCGGTCAGTACGGGAAGCCCTTGCTCCGCGCCCACCCGACCTGCGAGATCCAGCCAGCGTTTTTGGAAGCCAGGCACTGAGCGCCCAGCAGATCCCAAAGCAGGGGCCACCCTACCACCCATGAATGCCCTTGTGAGCGCGGCTGAACGCCTGCTGCCGGGGCAGCGCACAGGCAGAGCGCAGTTGTCTGTGACAACCTTTGAAACCTGCAAAAACCTCGGCACTTGAGCGACTTTCCTGGCAGTGCGAGGAACCTCCAGAATGACCTGGGGGTTGTGAGGATCCCGATTTTGAATTTAGGCTTAAAACAAACGTCAGTTTAGCGGCAGGCGACGA
>NW_010544373.1:11144-14912 GCF_000687285.1 Phaethon lepturus
TGCCCGCTTGCTCCAACACCCAGCTGAGCACAGAGCTGTGCTCCCCTCCGGCCACGGCCGGGGCAGCCCCCCAGCTCCGCAGGGGACGTGCCGATGCTAAAGAGATACCCATCCTCTTGTGCCATGGGCCAGGACGTCACCCACAGCAAAGTCTTCCCTCAAAACTAAAGCACTGACCCAACAAGCGGAGGTCAGGACCCGTGCCTGAATGACTGGTACAGCCAGAAATATCTGGTCGCTGTTGGGGGAAGAAGGGAGGTGGTTTGCCATTTTTAACACTTGCATCCTTCTTAAAGCTTTTATTCACCAAAACCTGATATTAATAATGATGGCAGATCCTACTTTCCTTGAGGTAATGCCAATTTTAATGCATTTTTTTTACATAACTATAGTAGTATTGAGGAACAAGTAGTAAGTGATAGATACTTTAATGTAATACGAGTCAATATGTATTTATATGTGCTTTACGACTTAATCAATATTGCTACATTAGCAAGAATAAATATGGTGTTTCCTTTTCTGGCCTTGGAAAGAACAAATAAGGAAAGTCACATTATGAAGTTTAGGAATGAATAAAACCTCCACATTTCCCAGACGATTCAGTAAATCTCTGACATTCATTTGCTCTCCAGAGCGGAGCAGGGCACTGGGCAGGCAGCACCCAGAGACTCAGCCTGGGACTCCAGTTCCATTTTTTCACGGAGAGTTTCCTAAGAGGAATTTAACAAAAAAGGAAACAGGGTCCAGCAGAGAGTGTAGGTCCGCTTCAGCATCCTGGCTCTCAAGAGGAAGGGCTTCGCACCCTGAGCAAGGAAGGGTTCTACCACCGAGGAGGAGTTCACAGCTGGCATTACCCCCCTGCTCCTGCGACCGGCGCCTTCCCGAGCCGCGCGTAGCCCGCGGCTACATCACACGCACAGCAAAAGGGAACGGCCAAGTGCTCCTCATTTAATACAGCTCAACCCACTCACCGCTTCAAAAGGTGTAGGTTGTGACAGGCATGGGACCTCCATTTTTATTATGGACAGAAACTTTTCTACCAATTATTTGGTCTGGGGTACTGACCTTGCCCAATGCAGCAAAGAAGCCCAGCCCTACCAGCAAGACGTTCATCCTACGCATCCTACGTATTCACCCTACTGCTGCAGGCCTTTGGCTGGAGCAAACCTGCTGGGAAAGCTCATCCCCAGCTCACCCTCTCTGTACTTGCTGCCACCGAGTCAGAATCACGCTCCTGCCTCCCCTGTGGGTGCATACCCGGATAACCAGGTATCAGCCTCTGCCCGGTGCAACGCCGCGTCACCTCGCTCCCGACGGAGCAAGGCAGGGAGTGAGAGCCAGCGAGTGCAATCTGAGTTTGAGCACCTTGATGGGATGCAGGACAGGACTGGCTTCTGATATTTGCTTTGAGCATCCCCAAACTGTGCCAGAAGAGAGAAGCCCACTCCTGACAGTACTGCCGGGAGCCAAATCCAGGCAGCATCTAAGAAAAAAATAAAGATCACAGGACTTGTTCCTGCCCCAAAACCCCTCCAAATCCAAGCAGCAATATGCATTTCTGCTAGGACTTCCAAGAACGATGGCACATCTGGGTGGAGCAGAGTATTTAGTGCCTTGTCTTGCTCATGATCTACCCTCTGGATTCTAATGAGACGGACACAGAGTGATACCAGTCTAAAAAACCAGCGCTGGGAAGCGGCTTACGGTTCAGCCTTCTCTAATGGCACTGGAAACGGCTCAAGCTCCAACTCAAAGTTCATGTTTCCAACACCACGCTTAAGGGCTTCACCTTGGAGACCCCAGTGAGACTCCTAGCAGGTACATTCCAGGGAGTTTAAGGCAGGATCTTAATTCATCTCGTCTGACTAAAGACACTCAGAGTGGGTCTCGGCAGTGACCCGTGTCCCTCGATGACACCCAGCACGCCTCCCTCCCCTGCCACACCGCCCACGCGGCTCCAGCAAGTCACTCGCTTAAAAACCTCGTTCCAACATTAGAAGACTCCTATTTGAGATGGATATTCAGTGCCTTCCCTCACCAACACTCACCCAACCAGCAGCAACCAGCCCAACGCCACGAGGACTCGTCCATCTTCGCTCTGCTCGGCCAGAGGCTCAGCCTTCGGCAGAGGCTGTCCCTGTGCCACCCGAGGCCGAGCTGCAGGGTGAGAGATCCGTGATGTGCAATACTATTCCTTGACGTGCTCCTCTAGAGGAATTAACCTCTGGCAATTCAGCTACTGCTTATTATCACAGAGCAGTTTGGGTTGGAAGGGACCTTTAAAGGTCATCTAGTCCAAGCCCCATATTACTTCTACCTTTGGCTGGAGCCAAGCTGGTTCTGTCCCCATCCTCCACTGTTGGCCTTCTGAGCTTCTCAAAACATGGATTTTTTTTTCCTAGAGCTGGGCTAAAAGGTTGGGCCAGCGATGCTGAAGCTCCTGCCAGACCCGTCTTGGGCCAGCTCTGGTTTGCATCTCCCGGGCAGGAGCTGCCGGCTCACATCCCAGTGGCACCAACCGAATTAAATGCAGCCTCCTCCGCTGCGATGGGCTTCTCCGTCCCCTTGGCCATCCTCCCGCCATTCTGGATTTACTCTGGTTTCGGTGGGGTCAGAGCCTGACCTTACAGATCGTTGAGCCAGCACTTACGTAAGGACAGGAGCGGGGTGGGGGGAAAAAGAAAAATCTCCTCTATTCTCAATTATTTGGAGAGTTTGGCAGCACTTTTTTTATTTTTAACAGAGCACCGCCGCCCCATTTCAGACCTTTTCCTTTTGTGATCGTTAGAACTCTTAACTGGATCATAAATCTTTTATTAACATTTGGTATCATACTAATTAAAACTGTTCCGTATATGTATTATTAATTCCGCCAGCACTTCTTGCGAGGGTGACGTTTTTAGCTGGCTTAGCAGAATGCACCACAGTAAATAAGGAGAAACTCATTTCCAGGCAATTAGGCTTGCAGAAAAATAAGTTTCTTAATGGAGGGCACGATCATTACAAATTTTACCTAAATAAACAGGGTTTCTTAATGGTAACTCTTCAAGCTAAGTAAACAGATTGGTGTGGTAATGTCCTAAGCAATACTTAAATGTAACTGTTTAATAAATTGGTAAATTACTCATTTCATCTTAGAACAAAATGGTAATACTGTAGTAATAACCTAGTATATATTCTGTAAATATGAAGCATTATCACTTTAGCTCTGAAGAAATCACCACAGTGATATGTCAGCATTGATCTAAAACTGCAGCATTTTATCTCAAGTTTATTACCCATTTTTGAGAATCGCTGAGATTTTCAGAGCATAATGGCAATAAAAGAAGAATTTAAAAAGCGCTTAAATGTGCATAAGTTAATCAGAGGTATCCTCGGGGGGAAAAGGAAATTTGGTAAAACATGAATTATAAGCATCATTTAAACTTACTTTGGACACTAGAGATAATAAATGGCACCATAATTTAGAAATAGCTTTTAACATCAATGACTGTAAGTAGCACTTTACTGTTCATAAGAATTGCAAAGCAATGGTGCTGAGGCCAATTTTATTAGCCATTTTTTTCTGTATAAAAGCAATCCAACCATTTCCAAACTGAGCAGACAGGAACAAGAGTTACGTGTTAATATGCAAAATGCTTTTGAGTTGTTGTTTTGTTTTTTTTTTTAAATAGCCAGCAATAAATTTACCAAAAGATACAGTCTGGAGACAACCGAATGATCATTGAAGAAGAATAAAGCTTTCTCAGAGTTTACATATTTGGGAAG
>NW_010544373.1:14922-15202 GCF_000687285.1 Phaethon lepturus
AATAAAGGGAGGAGAAGGAGGGAGAGAAAATCGTCCATACATCCCTATTTACTGGGGAATGTCGCGGCACTTCCGAAGCGAAGGGGAGCGGCAGTAAATCAGGGGGAGGCAGTGCCGGGGGAACAAGGCTTCTCCTTGCTAACCTCTCACGACGACGCAGCGCCCGGGGATGACAGCGGCCCGTACAATACCCCGTCAACGCGCCCCTCTCCCCGCGACGCAGCAGCCTACAATGCGTCCTTCAGAGCTATCGATTATCGGCCCTCGCTCCAATAAATTT
>NW_010544374.1:0-1664 GCF_000687285.1 Phaethon lepturus
CGGCGCGGCAGCCACGTCTGCGGAGCCCGGGCCGGTGGCAGGGCACAGCGCGCTCGGAGCCCGGCTGCCCGCAAAGCGAAGCGTGGGAACATCTTCCCGATGCGAACGATGTTGTTAGGCCTATTGCTCTGTAACATCAAGGGGAAAGAAAAAAAAATTTTCTGTGGCATGAAGGGAAGAATAAGAGGCTGATAAATAATGCATAAGACAAGAGGCAGATATTTCTCGTAGCCTTTTAAAATAACTCTTACATGGGTATGATATACCATAAATACCAAAGCTGCAATGCAGCCCTTATATGACAAGCCACAGACTAGTCAGAAAACACTTTCTGAGATCTGAATCATGGCGACTTAGCTATTCACTTTTATTGGGGAAAAAAATAAGAGGGAAAAATTAATAGCATCTCTCAGCAGAAAGTTATTTCTAGTCTTCTACTTTGCAAAGGGAACTGTCATTTCATTATTTTGGTGGGTGTAATGGCACATGCTGTACCGACCATATGCAATCAGAGAATTAAATGCTGGCTCAGATATGAAGACATAATGAGATACACACATTTTTTTAATGAGAAAAATGATTGAAAATAAAACCCAGCACAGTGCAAAACACAGATGTCTCCAGCATTATAAAACTTTCTGGAAATGTAGATCCTAAGTTGCCATTGTCGCAATTGCTTAAGACTCTTTTAAGCGCAAATTGCCACCTTGAACTTTTTCCCCAAAAAAGTTCGTTTGTACAAGACGCATGGCACCCACGCAGCAGGCCAAGTCATTGCCAGCCGTGAACTGGTGAGGCTAACCTGGGAGAACCTGCTTGTGACACTGAAGACTTGTGATACAGATTGGCTTGGGGTGCCTCCCCATGGAGACAGGGATCTGGGACCCTAAAGAGAGTAGAGTCATTTCTTATCAGGGGAGGGCTTATAGATGCAGAGATGCTATCCCCAAGCGCTCCTGACTGGTTACATGAATCCAAATTCAATTAGGGACCCACATTAGACACAGCCCTGACTTCTACGCAGGAAACCTTCTGCTCTTGGCTGCGTTCCCTGGATGATAAGGGAGGATGTAACGGGAGTCAGCAGGCAGGGGCTGTACTGCTGGCTTCCACTGTGCCACCATCCTTCTCTTGCCTCAGCATACCCACCTGCAAAATGGCACAGCTCCAGCAGTCCTGCATTGCTGGGTGAAAAGCTCTGCCGAAGTGGTGAATCCTAGAAACAGCCTCTACCACTGATGTTAGTTAAGTGGATGGGACGCGCAGTCTCGCTTCTAGCGGGCATACAGCTTCTTCATCCTCTCCTCCTTCAAACGCTCTCTGTCCTGTGCAGTCTTCACCAGTGTGACAGACTCTCCTTAATCTGTGGGAAATTCCTGCCCCGAGTTCACCTCCATGGTTCCCACCTTGCACAGCCATCGAGGTGAGCCCTGGAGCTCACTCGTGTCCGACTGCCGGAATGGGACGAGATAAGCAGGGAGCCGAGGAGGAAGAGCAAAGACGAGCAGGCACTTACTGCACTTAGAGGCGGGCGGGGGCTTCGCGGCCGTGCCAGCAACACAGGCTCATAAAGCCCAAGGGCAGGACGTGCTGTTCTCTCCGGCGCTCGCAGCACACGCGGGGATTGATCCGTTTGTGTAACGTGGAGCCGAGCAGCGGCTGGG
>NW_010544374.1:1685-32992 GCF_000687285.1 Phaethon lepturus
AGCAGCTGGTACAAAGGGCTTCCTTCCAAATCGGTTGCTCTAAGAGTATCTGGAGACCGATGCCAGCTACAAAGGCTCCTTTTCCCCATGAATGCTTTGCTTCGTTTGTCATTTTTCTCTCAAAACCATGTTATCTTACCATCATTTTGGAGAAGGGTACTAAAAACACATATTCTGTCCTTTTCATTGGGGCAGAGAGGAAATACAAATGGTGCTTATTGTTGACTGCAGAACTCCAATTTTTTAGCTACTCATAAAATTTTACCACTTCAAAGTGATCCCTGGAGGGGTGTTTATCAGAGGAGTCTGAACTCATCTTTGGCTGAAACTGGCTCTGTCTAGCTCGCATGAGCCACATGTGGTTTCAAAGTGCCTCTGATAGCAGTATCCAGAACAATGTAATCCATAAGTTTACATTAAATATTTATACGACACTACTTTGTGCTCTTCTTGGTTTAATTGGTCTTCGAAATTCATCAAAATGTATTAGCAAAGTTCATTACTTAACATTGTTGGTATCATTTAGTATGAACGCTCTGCTAAACAAACAAGCACGTCTGCACCGGCCACGTTACGGGAGCAAAACGGCAGAATCTTGCCTCGGCTCATGCCAGTCTTAAGGAGAACAGGGAGCATAAGCAGACTTTGGAGCTGCGATCAAATCAGCACACTAATTCCAGACAGGAGTACAGTTTTTCAGAAATTTGATATGGAAAAGGGCAAATGCAGTTTCCAAGGAGGAGAAAGGCTGTTCTGGCAGACTGAAGTGTATTTTTTTTTTCCCCAAAAAACTCATGGTATTTCAAATTAAACAAAAGCTTCTTAAAGCTATAGTATGAAATTTCCCAGTTAAAATGGAAGGGAAGTTTTAGAAGTTAAAGTTTTGCAATGCAGTCAGAACTGGTATTTGGGTTTGTTGGTCTGAGTTGAAATGAAAAACAACACAAGACATTTTGGCAACTCCAAAACATTTTGCAGATTTACAGTTTCAATAAAAACACTATTGTATAAGACAGAAAGCTTCGATTTCAATCTAGAGTAATCTCATTTTCTCTCACAGACACAAACATCACTAGGAGCAGAAGGTGGACCGCCATCTCCCACAGCCAGTAGTGTCATTTACAACGGAGAAATTCATCAGTTGGGGAAACATATCAGCAGACTCTGAGAGTCCTGCTGGAGGACCTGCAGGAAGGGGAATAAAAGTTCACCAGTATGGCTAGAGCCATTTGGAAAAGTGAAGACAGATGTCCCCAGAAACATTTACCAAGCTGAAGCACTGTTTTTTTCCACAGAAGGTTCTCCAGTCCGTTTTCCCAGTAGCATCATACTGAAAATTCCTAAAAAGAAATTCTGAAATTACGGAGAACTGCATCAAAAGCCAAATTAATCAAGGAAAAAGAGAAGCAACAACCAGGGCACTGAGAAGTTACCAGTGAATGAACTTGCTGTGTAAAGCTGGAACACGCAGTCCAACGCAACAGCAAGGCAAGGACTGACTCAGTTACAGCTGCCTTTCAGCAAGAAGCAGCAAGTGCCAACAGTTGGACCGAACAGCAAGGAAACGTTGCTAGGACATGGCGTTAAGGGCCAGGAGCCAGATTTTGGGCTAGAAGCTGGCTTGCAAGAGGCTAGGACTGCCAAGAAGAGAAACTGGTTTTCCCTGTGTAACTCCGTGAGAGTGTGAAGAAAACAGATTTTGAGGTCTCAGCTGCAAATATGCACCTTCAGCCTCTGTTCCTCCAAAGGGGACCAACCAGCCATTTGGGGAAAAAAAAATCAAATGGAAGAAAATTTAAAAATTAGAGGTAGTTCTATGTAGACTAGCTAGTTCAGATAGGTTCAGCGGAGTCCCTTGTCTCCTCTACATGTTGTGTAATTTTGCTCTGGCATACCTATTTTGTCATCTGTATCAGAAGGTGAACATATGTTGTTGACTTTATTACTCTGATTACGATTATTTTTTTCCCCACTGATTTTTATTTTGTTCCTTACATCTGCTAGCATCCATTTTTAGGGTTCACACTACTGAGGACTCTCCCCATCACCCCAGGGTGTTCTCTACACTGTAACAGAGTCAGCAGCAACTATCTGCTGAGGTTTTCCTAATGGAGCTTTCAGCAGCATGGAATAATTCTCCGTCACTCTGGATTTATACATTGCTGTAATCATGCACATTTGATGAGGCTGAATACTAAAGCAGAAAGTTATAATGCTTGGAAGTGTTTTCGAAATCCAATTAGATGTCATTAAAATATTTATCGGGTGCAAGTTTTCCCAAAGGGCTCTCTTTTACAAATAACTATAACACTGGGTGTGGGTCACAGCAGAATCTATTCCATAAATTGCTTTCTAAGTATTTTAGCATTACCGTATTTCCAAATTAACAGCAAGTTAAAAAAGAAAAGGATTAACTCAGACTGAACAGAGTAACACCCAGACATCCAGACAGCTACCATTTATAGCACCTAACAAGTTGGAGCAGAGGAAAAAGCAAATTCAGAGTAACACGAGGACCAAGTGCCATCTTGTGGACCCACGGGCAGGGCGCAGGATATGGCACCGCAAGGCCACAGACGGGATTTAGGAGCCAGACACAGGATGGATTTGTGCTGTAGGCATAGTTACTGGTATTAAAAGAAATCACTTCGCTGAAATCACCGACACGCTCTCCCTTTAGAAGACTACAGGCATCGCCTTCAAGATTTACAGTTACCCCATTACTCTGGCTCCCGCAAGAAGTCCATAAAACTTTTACCACCTAGTTCTTGCGTCACAGCCATAAATTCCAACTGCGTTTTATCTCAGACAGCACAAGCTGGGCACTGACTGCGACGCCGTGGAGAAGCTGCTGCTGTACAGCGGGGAGCATTCACACACCCGGGGCTACGCAGTCCAGGGCTGTAGGAGCGACTCGCCGGTGCAGGCCAGTCTCTCCACCAAGGAGTCAGAGTTTCTCCCCCTGCACTGCTCCCCAGGACAAGCTCACGTTGCACATTGCTCCTTCTGCTCCTACCTCTCCGTCTCACCATTTTAAAAATCCGTGACGCAGTGCTCAGTGGAGGGGTAACACCAGATCTCTGGGACCCCAGAGACACGTGCACTGTTGCTGCAAATGTTGCTGGTTGCTCAGTGGTGCAAGCGCAATAACTCGATGGCTTTGCTAAAGGGACCACAACCTATTGTAAAGTAAAATTCTCAGGGCTAGGAGAAGAACACCTGAAAGTAGTTTTTCCCGCTTTTCAAAGTTACCAACAGTCATGCTAAAAAAAACCAAAATATCTGCTAATGGCTGAGAAGAGCCAAAAGTTACTCCAATTAAAACATTTCTGCTGGAAATCTTTCCTGTACCTCTTTCCCATACCTCTTTCCCAAAACAAAGATAGCAAGGCACAAACTCACAGTGGAAGCTTTATTCCACCCATGTCTTCTGCTTATTTTCCAGAAGCAGATGCTTCCGTCTCAGAGGACTTCTGCAATCTGCCTCCTCCCAGGTCCAGTAGCTCCCAGCAACCCTGTGGAGTGAGAAGAGCCTCCGAGTGCAAGGTGAGACTGAACGATATGGCAACTGAATGTAGGTTTATCCAACAAGGAGGCATTCATACTTTTCTGTTTTCACAGAATCACAGAACCATCAAGGTTGGAAAAGACCTTTAGGATCATCAAGTCCAACCACCAACCCAACACCACTATGCCCACTAAGCCATATACTGAAGTACTATGTCTACATGTTTTTTGAACACTTCCAGTGATGGTGATGCCACCACCTCCCTGGGCAGCCTGTTCCAATGCTTGACCACCCTCTCAGTAACGAGATTTTTCCTAGTATCGAGTCTAAACCTCCCTTGGCGCAACTTGAGGCCATTTCCTCTCGTCCTATCACTAGTTATTTGGGAGAAGAGACCAACACCCACCTCACCACAACCCCCTTTCAGGTAGTTGTAGAGAGAGATAAGGTCTCCCCTCAGCCTCCTCTTCTCCAGACTGAACAGCCCCAGTTCCCTCAGCCGCTCCTCGTAAGACTTGTGCTCCAGCCCCCTCACCAGCTCCGTTGCCCTTCTCTGGACACGCTCCAGCACCTCAACATCCTTCTTGTAGTGAGGGGCCCAAAACTGAACACAGGATTCGAGGTGTGGCCTCACATGTTTTGTTCATTTGCTCACTGTTGTTTTACCCTTTACGTTCTCCCCACTCCAGTTTTTGTAGCAGCCAGAGGATGGCACAAAATTCCTCAGGAGATGGTTAAAGGGCAAAACCCACAAAGCAGCTACTTCAGCTGAGAGGAGGATTTAGGAGGAGTAGGTCAAGAGTCCCACCCTTGTGCTGTCTAAGGAGGAAAGGCCAGGCCAGACATCCCTCATGGCTTGAAATCTTTATTAACAGCCCTGTGGCAATTGCCTGAACGTAGAGAGATATGATTCAATCCATTTTTCTAATAGAGCTTCAAACAAGAGACTCTATTAAGAGGAATGAAAACAAGGTCTCAGGTGACTTCCAGCCTGCCTACCCCCACGCACACCGCATGAGCCACACACTTAACAAACCGGCTCTGTGGTTCTCCTTCCCTACGGAGCGGGACCGGCTTCTCTGCTGTACCGCGGGTACACCACACACCGGTTCTGCCTGATCTCTCCATACCCAAAACCTTTCCTTCATGAAGTGGATTAGAGCTGTTCTTAAGACCACGGTTATCTTGAACTTGCAAGATAGCAAAGGAATAAATAATTTAAAACTTGGGGAAAGTGTCCATTTAGATTAATGCTAGGCTGAAAATAGCGCTTCTCTCCAATTCACTGGATGACTATTATAAGATTTGGTCCAGTTTAATGGAGTGATATTCCAGTTACATGAAGTTTCTCGGAAAGAAATGTACTCTCCATCACCCACTTTCTACTCCATTTATCTGTAATGGAGCCGATTACTTTAAAAATATCTTTCTTTGGTAGACTCGCATGCAAGTCATCTCTCTTGGCTAACTTTTGAGAGACATATTGCGATGGTAAACATAAAGCCATCAACTTTGAAAGCAAAGAAAGGTGACCTGTCTATTGATACAGACAAATCAGACTGGGAAAGAGCCCAAGGAGAAACACAGAAGGGCTTCCAACCCAGATCTGTAAGCCCTGCCATTTCTTTCTCCAGAGATGGAGGTCAAATCAGACAGGCCAGACTTGAGAAGTGAGCCAGCTGAGTGCCTCCGAGGGGGCGAGAGGAGAGCTGAAATGCTCCACAAGTGTCTGAGGGCTCCTGCACAGAGGCGTGGGCAGGCACAGGCACCGTTCCTCCCTCTCCCCTCCATGGCCAAGGGCAGCATCATGGGGTTTATAGCTTGTGGTATCCCTGCCAGACCGCACATCTGCTATTCCTGCCTACTCCTCTACTCACAGCATTTTAGCTCTGCCTCTCTGAGGAAACTGTATCTCTAAATGACCCTGGTGAAGCCAACAGTAGGTGTGCTTCAGGCACCTGCTGACCCAGGCACATCTACATGCGTTTTGTGTATCTCCTCTCCCTGGAGACCCCCAGCAGCACCAACCCCGAACATACTTCAAGAGGTTTCACACCTCTCTAGGTGAATATTTGAGTCCCTGCTAAACAGCTCATCTTTCTTTCAGGACAGGAATTCAAGAACCGGATGTTTGCTTTTCCACATGAGCTCTTCCCTACCACAAAGCCTCTCCCAAGGGAGAGATGCTCTCGCACCAGTGTGCTCAGTTGTCGGAGCAGGCCAAGTGCACAGTTCCACTGCAGACTAACCTGGGATTACCCTACAAAGCACTGAAATGCTTTTATCCATCTTTGACAGATTAGAGGCGGACTCAGAGCCAGAACCAGCAAGGTGCCTACAAGAAGGGTTCAGATGGAGCTGGGATAATTGCAGCTAAAAAATCGCCATTTACAATGTCCCCTTCCCTTAGCCCTGGCGATGTCATCTCTCTGTGAGGCTTCCATCTTCACCAGGTCCCCTAAAAACTCACTGGAGATGCCCAGAGCTGCCCCGGCTTGAGCCACTCATGGCCCAGGACCCTCCAGGGAGGGCAGCCTTTTCAGATGTCCCCCGCAAGTCCTGAGCGGAGGCAGCCCAGAGCGCGCCCAGCCTGCACTGGCAGCACAGCAGCATCTCTGACAGCTCATCCTTAGGAGGGAGGTCGAGGTGTCCCCATCAGCACCGCCACGCTGGAAGAACAACCCACTCCGGAGAGGTCAGGAGAGGAGCGATGTCCTTGCCACCCACGAGCTCCGGCCACAGGGAAGGATGCGGCTCAACGGCTGATACCAAGTTTACCAACTCGGTAAGGTACAACTTAGGTAACACGTTACTTCTGGAAAATAACCATAGTGAAATAACACCTTGTTGGCTGTAAGCCAGCGGCAGAGCTGGCAGGGCCCCAGGGAAGCTGGGTGCCACCCCAGCCCCACGCTCCCCCTTTCCTCTTCAGTCTGGACGGTCGCTTACTGAGATTTTCAGGCAGAGCCCTAACGCGGGCACCCGCGCGTGCCCACGGCCCCTTTGGGTGCAAGGCCGGGCTGCGAGGGTCGTCACGCCATCTCGGCCGCACCATTTGCTTCGTTACTGCGGAGGAGCATCGACGTCTGCAACCCGTTGATCGCCCTGCTTAAGGAGATCAGTTTTCAGAGGGGTGGTTAAAAGTCACACTCCAGCAGGAAACGAGACGACAGAGGAAAGGGTCCTCATGTGCGGTCTGCTGCCAGTGCCGTCCATACCCCTCGCTACAGGAAAGGGAGACCACGGCTCCTTCTGCGCCCAGGTAGCCCGTCCTTAGCGGGAGAAGGTTTGCACCGTTCTCAGGGCCCTCCTAGGAAGGAAGGAGAGAAATTTCACCGTGTTTCAAAACTTGATCGAGGCTGCCACCTACTAACAAGCAGCTGAAATGACCAAAATTGTGCCATGTTTCCAGGCAGAAAATCAGAACAGGAACAGGAAAAAAGCTAGAAGATCTGCCCTTGTAGAAGTGTTTAAAATGAAAAGCATGTTTCCTTCTTCTGGATGTGATGGTGGGAAGGCTGGTCACACTGCCTCCCCAGGCTGCAGACGCTTTTCCTTGGCTGAATTGATAGCTCCCAGCACACGATTCAGACTCAGCTGATTATTTAATTAATTAATTCAAATAATTTGTCTTTTCTTTCTATATATGAAATGTCCACAAGCACGCAATGGTATCCTAGAAGAGACCATCTGCAACGGTTTGACACTTAGGGAGAAGTACCCGCACTCCAGCGCATGTGGCGTTCAAGCTCATTTTATTCTCAGCTGTGATAAGCTCTGTGGTCTTGCTCATCCCCAGACCATGAGGGAGAAGGAAACAGAAAGGTTCTACTGGTGTAATGGGGACCCCAGCCCTGCCTGCAACCTCGGGTGTGACCTCAGTAGCCAGTGAATCTCTTTGCTCGGATGGTCTGGCAAAGCAAAGACTTTGAGTGTCACCGATACACATCCCCTTACCTAAAGGTATAAGCAACACCCCTGCAAGTCCCTTTTGCCTGGGTGACTAGAAGGACCACCAGGAACAGTTCCTACAGTGCAAAATGTATGCAATCAGGCCAAAGGCTACCTTTCACATGAATCAGTCCCAAGTACATTTTATTTGACGTAGTGGTTTAATGCACATCAGCGCTCAGCACATTGGCACGTGAAGGATCAGCAATGAACCACTCCAATTAGGCTGATTTTCAAATGAATCTCTACAAATTTCTAAGAGCAGGCTCTGCAAAGAGTCCCCTAATAGGACTGGCGACTGGGAACAAATTAAACCAGTGCCATAAGAGAGGGTATGTAAAAGTATTTTAATTCAGAGAGTGAAGACCTGTTTCAACACAGAAACAATCTGGCTTCATTCAAACACTAAATACATGTGTACCCAAGCTGCCCGTTAATTTGGGGCAAACACTGGAAACAGTGAAATGTTTTCCAAGCAAATCCTTCAAAAGAAAATGGTTTTGTAACAAGACACTAATTTGCATGAAAAAAAGGCTCTGAACTATTTTTGGGTCCCTTAGTGGAGGAATGAACCTGAGCTGAATTCTCTTCGCTAAGGACATATTTGTTTGTGCCCCATGTGTTAATATAACATATCTAATGTACCTAAGCGTGTCCTGCAGCAGAAACTATGCCGTGCCAGCCTGCACAAGGGCACAGTTTCCCACACTCAGCTGCACCACCCATAGGGATGCCCTAAATGCAGCTCCAGGAGCTGGACCCTCTCCAGCGATCAGCAGGCAGAAGGGAATAAGAAAAGGAGTTCCTGAAGGAACAGAGCTATAAAGGCCACATTGGCTGCTCCAAAACTGGTGATTTTTCTTGAGCCCAGACTCAATGACCAACTTTTTCCAGCATAGGTGGGACATTTGGAGAGCCAGCTAACACCACCACATCCATCTCAGAGGCTGCTTGAATGTGACCATTACCTAAGGTTTGCCCTACTAACAAAGAAACAGAAACCAGTGTCCATTTCAATATTTTGGAGACTTCCCGCAGGGAGGAATGAAGATTTTTCCCAATTTGGTTAGTCAGAAAGGCCCAAGAACAATCAACCCATAAATCACAGGATGGAGATTAGACTATGGGCCCAACCATTCCCTGTTCTCAAAAAGCAGGCATGGAAGGAAAATTTCCACCAGGTCTTTGTGACTCTTCTTTCTGTCTTCTGACCAGCTAGTGGAAGCTGTTTAAAATTTATATTTTAATTAAAATCAAAGAAGGATAAGAGGAAAATCCCAAAGTTTTCTCTTAGTTCTGGATATGATTCCCTGCTGATATGCATAGCTCCTTGACATGTATCCTAATAGTCCCCTTAAGGAGGAAGAAATTCCACTTTATTCCCTCTCTTTCAGTAGAAATTAAGTACCTAGCTAGGCATTAACCACTTGCATAGTCATTCTTTGGGCCTAAGAGGAAGCGTTTCTGGAAAAAGGAAAGGAACTCTTTTCCTGGCACAGAGATTCCCCACAGGAGAATTCAGTGCAGAGCTCCAGAGCCCAAGTGGGTGCCCTGACCGAGAACCGCCCTTACCTTTCACCATGGCCAGCTGGGAAGAAATAACTTTTCTTGTAAACCCAGGCTGTAGCGTTTGCATTCGGTGTTCAGCCAACCTTATTCTTTTTGCTCGCACCGTTGAGAAGTTTAAATTAATAACTATATCTCGCTAACTACAACACATGCATCGTATAGCAACACACATCTACTGTTATATCTTATATAGACAGAAAGAGAGTTAGAGCCAGGTATCATTAATCTTAAATATTTATATCCTCCTGGAACAACTAGTTGACAGCTGCTAAGCTACTGGCAAATTGTCTGCCTTAAGTATTTTTCCCTTTTCTTTTGGCATTATGCCCCTGGCTTGGTTTCAGCTACACATTGCAGAGACCCTTCAGAACAATAACTTACACACTGTCTCGTAAAGTAAGCTGGGGAGTACATTCCCCCTCCAATCACGCCTGCAGCTTGTTAACAATAATGCGACTTACACACATTTGCATGGATAGGGGAAATTAGCTCCGCGACGGATCAAATTACTTTCCCGTCCTTGCTGAAGCCCCCCAGCACACCAGCTGAACCGGTGGAAAACTCAGTTTGCAGACTGGTATTTGGATTAACAGCAGGAGACACAAAGGGTTTACATGAAAGCTCAGAGGAAACTCGGGCTCTGTGTGCCCTTCTATGTTATCCATATTTGATCCCACCGTTACTGTTTTACACTCGAACGGTGCCACTTTATTCTGTTTTGACTAAGTTTACAGTGGGGTCGATGGCGGCACAGGAGGAGCAGTGCCCCAACTGCAGCTTTACTGATGAACTCTGCCTCCTCTTCCTCCTGGGCCGCCTTCCTCTGCCGTTTGGTACTGCAACCACTACTGCAAGAGAGCTCGGAGATTTTTAAACGGGGCGTAGCGGGGCAGAAAAAACATTCTGAGGTAGGGATGAATAAAGCCCGATTCCCATCGCCCAGCACTGCCTACAGTCATCTGAAGAAAGCCCAAAGGGGTTGGATGCTCTGTGGTCCCTTCACATCAACGGGGCTGACCACACAATGACGGACTCGGTTTCACTGCAAACATGGCTAGTAATGGAAAACAGGCAGAGGGTAAAACAGTGCCCGACCTGGGGAGAAACAGTCTTTGTAACATTTTGCATCCTGCATCGCCTGTCCGTGAAATACCGCAGCGTTCCCTTAGCCAGGAAAAAATGATGTATAATTATTGTAGCTGTACAAGTGGAGTCACGGGGAGCCTGTGAGCACGAATGACAAGCAGTTAGATAATAGACTAACAAGCAGGATGCCTACAGCCCATTAAAGAACTAACAAAAGGCCTACAAGAGACACCTGTGGTATTGTACGAGGAGGACGTGCAGACCAGGAAATGCCTAAATATAGCATTTAAAGATGTATAGAGTGAACTGAACATGTGCTATCGCTAATAACTGGCGCTCTAGTGTGTGCTTAGCATATGGATAAAGTAATTAACCAGTTAAAAAGTGCATGATAGACAAGTGACAGAAGATGCTAATCAACAAGAGAAGCAACAACTGCAGTACCAAGGACCGATGCACTGTACCTAAATGAGGGGTAAGGCCTGGATTCTTCATATTGGGGCGATAGCTGGCAGCCACTCCTCTGCTGCTGAAGACCTTGCATTGTGCTCGTGACTTGCACCAATACAGGAGCTGAGCTGAGAATGTGTAGAATAAGGGAAAAACTGAGTGATTTGGAGGGAGAAGTGGATTTGGAGCAGTCTGCATTAATACCGACCAGAGGGTAAGTGGCCAGCTCGAGGATACCTCGGAGCAGTCCTGGAAAAAAGGAGAAAAATCACAGTTGTGAACAGAATATGTGCACCCTACAGAAACACGGACATGTTTTTATGCCTTAGCGCACAAAATCCACCCAATAGCATGTGTTGCACTAACTTAACGGATTGAATCCATGGCTTTTCCCTTTCAGTTTTAGCAATTTTGGAAAAAATATCTTTAGCCACTAGTGGTCGTTGTTGTCCTGTGCAGCAATAATTCCCAGCGTTAGCGCAGGGAGAGAATACTGCCAAATAATTTCCACGAGCTTATTTTCATCCGGTACAAACCATAGTCAAAATTTTTAAAGTCAAGCATAAGACGGTAGCTCTGCTCATTCATCAGGAGATGAATGGGTGTTACATTTACCTCTTCCTGTAAATTACATTCAGTGTCAAGGAAAACACAACAGTTTGACAACAATTAGGTACAGCAGTGAGTTGGAAACACTGCGGCTAGCCAAGCAGATGCTGCTTTGTTTACAGAGTTCGTGCAAACACTGATTTTGATGCAGCTCCTTTTATCCCATGCGCACGTATGTCCCCCAACCTAATGGCAGGCAATTGCAAAATCACAGGAAAATATGATCCCCTGTTTTGTGGAAGTTTTGAGTGTTTGCTGAGTGCTTATACAAAGCAAGTGCTCAAACAAAGCAGACGCCGCTTTCCCTAGCTTCCTCCAGACAAAGTCTGCAATATATAGAGTTAAAAATTTAGGCCCAGATTGACAAAGGGACAGAGGCTTTTAAGCTTTTAGGGATCCAGCTGGCAGACCGGAATTCACAAATATGAGTAGGGCATCGAGGGGGGGCCGCAAAGCTTATTTCAGTGCCGCACAGCTACCCCGGCTACTCTGCGTGGGCCAGTTCAGGCAGTGGAAACAGTACGGCCGCCAGCCCTCCTATAAGTGCCACAAGGTATACAAAAGGTGACCACAATCATAATTAATCGGTTGAACTTTACATGCCTTACTGACTGCACTGCTGCAAACCTCAGCACCCATGGGCTCCGAGAGGCTCTGGCCAGAGCTTTTGTGGGTCTGCAACAGTCTTATGTGGTTAAATTCTGTCTTAACTGTTTTTTTAGGTGCCTGTGATTTTGGAGGGTTTAGATCTCAGTTCCCTTTTGTGATGTACATTAATTAATGGGGGAGTGAGGGGGCAGTTCCTTTCCTTCCCCAAGCTTTGTTCCTCCCTTTAGCTCATGCATTCCACAGCCCAAATCTTCCTTCTCCAAACAGTCACATTTACCTGCTTGATGCCCCAGCAGGATAGAGTCACCTAAAAGAGACACCGAAGTCACCGCTCACTTTCCAGCTGAAGCACCAGATCACAGACACTTCCCATCTACCCCTCTGGAGTTAACACACAGTAGTATTCCTAATCCCCCTCAGAAGAGAGACAGCTTTGGAAAATAAATGCAACTCACCGATGAGGGTAAATTCCAGTTCTGCCTTTTGTGGAGGACGCTTTTTCTAAGTTAAGTTCCACACTTGTAACAGAGTTATGAAGCTACTCCACAAGATTAATCCCAGTGGCTAGAGGAAGTGTTAATAAGAAATGAAGGTAAAAATTAGGGGAAAGGATGAATACAGTAACTGCTTTCACTTGTTCCAGTTTCCTGAATTTTACAGATGATAAATTGGGTTATTGTAAAAACCTCAACCTTTAGTAAAATGTCGTATTACTATTACCCTCCAATTATAATCACTAATCAACATTATAAGGATACCATACTGTTTGCCCTCTTTCTATTGGCTTCAAAGTAACACTTCAGAAAATAGAAACCCACAGCTTAATTTTAAAGCTACTTCAAAAATATGAAGATTTTAATTACACGTACATATCTACACGTGTGTATAAATGCATGCATGTATATTTTCACACATACACACACAGACTTTCCTTTCACATGGGCAGGCGTTTTTCAGCTTACTTCAGTGGGGCCAGGTATCACCAATAAAGGAAAATCCATCTCTTCTCTGGGAAAGGAAAGCAGGAACTTTTTCTGGGACAAGTGTGACATGTTGCTGCCCATTTTAAACATTTAGCAGTGCTCCCACATTTTGCCTGTCCCACTGGTTAAACCACACATGAAACACATTACCCATGGATGCGCACTGAGAGGGATTGACTGATTGAGACAACTGCATAGAAAAAAGGACTTAAAACAGACCAATATCACTTTGAACAATGTGGAAAAAAGGTTGCTAAAAAACTGACCTAAGATTCAGTTCGAATTTTGCTGTTGTCATGAGGAATTTTTCCATTGACTTTGGTGGGCTGTGGATTAAGTCTCAGCCTGTAAAATAATAAATGGGAAAAGGAGTTCTGGTTTCACAGAAACTCTCACATCATCTCCATCACGAGCCTTTGGAAGCACGTGCTGCTACTACGCAGGCTGTAAAATAGAGACAATGAGCACCTGATTTGTAAGTGTTGTCTTCATCCAAATACAGGAAACCTTGCTGAAGCAGATTTCTACTTTCTAAAAACGTTTTTCTCTTCTCTGAACTTTTCTGAAAAAGCATATTCAATACTTACCCATACTCCAGTGGTAGATATAATCAAACATGTTCATAACATTCATGCAGTAGGAGACGTTCCAGACACTCTGTACACTTACTTGCAGACTGTCCCAAAGGCTATGCAGTCATTAAAAAAAAAAAAAAGTTAAAAAAATTAATTTACTTTAAATCCAGTTCTGTATAATTCCATTTTAGTGCAATCTATATTCACGCAAGCATTTAAATATTCTATTAAAATGGATCCGTCATCAAATAATGTGGAATCCAGCAAAGTAATTGCTAAAACCTTAGTGCTAAGCCTCCATCAGAGTCACAACGGTGCCTTGATACCCCCCTCATTTATTTCCAATTCTGGCACCTGTAACCATGGCAACATACACCGAAACCTTTCAAGCAGAACAGAACTGACAATCACAATAACAGCACAAAATACCTGAGGTGGGGAAAAAAGAGGAGAGGCACAAGCAGGTAGTTGTTGAAATTAAAAGCTAATGACAAGAAAACAGCTGGAAACAAATGCTGGCTCACACGACCCCATTCTCCAGGCAGACGTATTTTTGCAAACCTGCTCTGCTCCATCTTATTAGTTGTGCAGCCACGGAACGGGAGGTAGAATAAATATTGTTTCAGCAACGAGTAGGAGTGTGAACTCGAAAAAGTAAGTTGCTGCAAATAGAAAGCAACTGTTTATCTGTTGCATGCGCATCCACGGTGCTCAGCATTAGCCCACGGAAAAGCAGGTATTTTTTCAAAGGCAAACAGCCACAAACGTGCTTCAGAGAAACACCATCCAGCAAGAAAGAGAAGAGAAGTCACCTTTTAAAGTGATTCTAAAAGAATAATTCCATTAGCCTACATCAAAGGAAAGGTTTGAAATGAGCATGAGTTAATAAACCATATATGTGTAAACTGGAATAACTTCCTAGACATTTAAGGGATCTAATTAGCATTTGAATGCTGTGAAGCAAGAAAGGGAAATTCTATCTTTAAACTGTAACAATCAAAACTAGGAATGAGATTGACCTGCGTGGGAGCGCCTAGCAGCAAGGTTAGCTTCGAAGGTTTATGGCACTGGAGCTGAAAAAACCACGAAGGTCAAGGCCATCACGAGACCTGCGAGGAAGGCCTGTCGTTTTTATCTGTTACCCGTGAAGCTGAATTTAGAGAACAGAAACAGAAAAACAAGAGGTGGACGGACACCAGCCTTCCCATTGCAGCACTCCGCTCCCCTCACAAGCCATAAGCCATGACTCAGGCATCAAAACCACCAGGAAAGTCAGTGAGGAAGGCTCACTGAAAAAAAGAAAGAAAAACAGTATAAGACAAAAGCAAACAAGATGTTAAACTAAACAGTCAGGGGAAAGAGGCAGGGCATCTAGGGATTTCTCTGCTAAGAAGCCATGACCCACAAGAAACCAACACGAGCTATTTCACCAAACCTTGCTTTGAGATTGCATAACTGTTGCCTAAGGGACTTCATATGCTCTCAAAAAATTGCATATTTAGCCTGCTACAATCCATGTGGTCTTCTTTTAGAAACCTTTTTGTCCTTAGACATCAGAAGGAAACATAAAAATAGCGCAGCAGGTATTAGGCAGGGTAAATCCCATTCTTGCATGGGACGGAGCGACAGCAAATGCTGAGGCAGGACTGGTTGAAGACTGTACAAAGACCGGGACCCTGCAAATGTGTAAATACAGACAGGGGAAGTCAGGCATTCCAGGGTCAGACACCGCAGCCAGTTTTCCTCCCTTTTCAGTGCCTTGTGCATGAAAGAGGAGGACGAAGAACTGTGATGGCCCTGGCACATCACTGCTTCATCTCTCTGGGTGACAATGGTGGAGAGTCTGTCTTGTTCTTCAGGGCATATTCATCCACCTCATACTGGGTCAGAAGATGAGGACGAGACTGCTGGAGCAGGGCCACCACTGGAAAATCGGAGCTAGCCACAGGAGCCTGAGAAGGGGCTGTCATTCCATGGGCTGACTGGCACCTCACTCCTCACACAGCACCCTACGCTCTGCCTTGGGTTGTGTCTTCCCTTTTCCCTTGTCCAGGAGTTCTCGCGGAGACCTACAGTCCATAATCCTATGAAACAGCAAACGCATCAGAGACCTCTTGGGTTCACCACGGTGCATGGTTGCGTCTCCACGCTGAAGCTCCTGGCGTCACTGGGAATTGCGTTTCACGCTGCTGATGGTCCGTCACCCAAGGGCTGCAGCTGTGGGTGTTATGGAGGGAACCGGGAGCACTTGCTTTTAGGGCAGGAAGCAGAAAGTTGGTCCATTCCTCTTTTCCCAGTCTTTTATTCATTCAAATCTTCTTGTGCAACAAAGACCAGTGCAGGACTGAGTGGAAGCAGAGGAAGACCTACGCTTGAAATGGGGAACATCGAAATGGAGAAGAGCTGGGATGTGAGTGAGCATTAAATGTTCTGACAGAACACAGTCTCTCCTTTCTCACTTGCTTCTCGGGGGAAAACGTAACAGTCAAGCCACAGTACACGAAAAAACTGTCATTCACTGTCATGTAGGAAGCACCTTATCCTCCTTCCTCTGGGGAATTCCCTCAGTCACCGAGTTTTGTGAAAGAGAGTATTTTTCCTCTACCATTGTGTATCATTGACTCCTATTTTCTTCTTTGTCATTCATAAGACTCTTATTCCTGACCTCCAAGAATGTTTTGAGCCTTCCAACCGATTTCTCTAATGCCTTCAGGTTAATACGGGTTCAGCAATGGCAGAGTTTAACAGCGGGTTTGCAAGCAGCAGTCACTCACCGGTGTGGGAGCAACGGGAAGGGATAAGGAAAACTAGACAAGCGCAAACCACAGGGAAAGCCTGCTCCATCCTGCAACCTCCCTGGACGTGTTTTACTCCAGCTGGAGCTCACGATGGACAACTGTGTTCCACCTGCACAGAGCTGCAGGTCCGTACACTGCACAGCTGTACCCCACGCGTCGTTCAAAGCCTCTGCTTCCCAGAGCAGCCACATTTCAGCTTGCAGACCTGATTCTTACCTGTTCCATGAAGCCTGGATGCCAAGGCCAAAGGAGAACATCGCGATCCTCTCTAATCTGAGCTCCTGCATAACACAGCATTTCACCCCGCGACTCCTAGATCTAGTTGAACAATTTGCACGGTTACAGAGTTTTCTTGAAAAAGACATCCCACCTTAGGTCAAGGACTTTAAGTGGTGGAAAAGGTACTGTGCCCCTTGGGAAGCTATTTCAATGGTTAATTAATCTCACTTTAAAAACAGACTGCTTGCTTTCTAATTTTTGATGACTTCTTCAATTTCTAGTTACATGATCTTGTTATACCTTTAACAGACATAGAGTAACAGGTCTTCTGTCTTTACTAGGGTGCTGACAGACCAAAAATTTTAGCTTCCCATTTTTTCAAAGAATCTAATTAATGTTCCAATAAAAAAGACCTTTTTATTTCAAAATCTCATTAGATCAGTTTTATAGAAAGATATCCATTTATTCTTGGACTGCTAGGACCTACAGCAGTGAAAACATTTGCATCCAGTGTTCCTATATTTCTGCATTCACTTTCACCTAAAAGCAAAAGTGTGAATATCTTAACTGGCTCTGAATTTAAAGATTTTTACTTCACTTCACACCTTCAAAGCTAATTCATTATCATTTGGGGTAAAATTAGAGGTTTGATTGCTATAATGAAAATGTTAATATCATGGGCTTAAGTAGTTCTGACCAGGAAGCAATCTGTCAATATTCCAATTATATTTATTTTTTTTAGAATTTTACATTTTTTACCGTTCCAAACTGGGGAAAAAAGTTTATATACTGAGAAGAGTACTCACTAACCTAAAATGTTTTGGAGCCACGAAAGCAGAATGCTTTATTTCAAGTTTGACTTCTCAGAAAGTATAAATGAGCTAATATTTCAAAACAAAAGGTCCTTAAGAGTTGAAAAATATATTTTGGTCATTTTGCTCCTATTTCAGATTTTTATTCCTATTTTGTTTTCAGATTGGTTAGATTATTTGAACTCTACTCATTCTTGTGAACATCTTTTAGTTTGGTTAACTGCAGTTTTCTTATAGAAAATATTCCATCAGCTCCGTGACTTTGTATCATAGGACATATTTCTAGTTTAGAAACTAAAAATACACCAAGGCAGCCTGGCAGAAGTTAGCACAAGAGGATACTAAACTGACAGACATGCATGTTTGAAACCCCAGCTACAGCAGGATATTCTCAATGAGCAAAGTTTTTCCAAGGGTCCCACAGGGACCAGTTCCTAGCCCAATACCTTCCCACGTGTTATCAATGGGCTGCAAGAAAAGGTGGACATGGGGAACGTGAGAAGGGAAATAAAGCAACCCAGCAGAAGGTGGTCTGGATAAAGCAAGCTGGATGCAGAAAATAAGAAAGGAAAAAAAAAAAGCAATTTGTTGTGATAAGATATATTCCTACATCTAGGCCGAAAGTACCTAGGAATCGAAGGGCTTTTCCTGGGAAGCCGTGACTGTGGGGCACGGTGACCCACATGCCTGAGCTCGAGCTCTCAGCACGGGCTGAGGCTCGGTGCACAGCTGTATCAGGAGGAGTTTTTCCAAGGGTCTTGGAGGTCTCTGGCAGGGAGCTTCAGTGGAAGGCTGCTGGCATATGCCCCCACATCCCCTCCCAGCGTGCTGCAAATTTTGCTGGCCTCCCAGCAAGCGGTGGCCTGTCACTCAGCACATCACGTGCCGTCTGCTCTAATTCGAGTTCATTTCAATGCACCACGCACAGATTCTTGGTGCCAAGAGAAAAGAACAGTTTGAAGTAAGATACCTCAGACCTACCCAGAGCAGAGTCCAGGTAATCAATACAGCCCACGTGAAAAGTTATAGTGTAATTGGTCACGATTTGTCATCTGCAGGTGCTGTTAGGGATCCAGGAGAGAAAGGCGAAATAGCAATAGTTGCTTCCTAAGGGCATGAATGCCAAGTGAGACAATTCTGAAGCGAGAAATAGTGTTGTTATTCGCTTCCACTAGCTGTTTCTGACTTCCCAGCCAGGACAGCAGTACCACAGCAGGGAAGTATATGGCTATCAGCATTCAGTGCCACAGCCCTGTGAGCCCAAACACAAGTCCTAAGACCTGATTCCCTACAACCTACCATGTGTGGCTGAACCTAGCATGGTAAGGGAGTGTAACAGTACAAGGTCAACTTTCCAAGTGCACTCCCAAGCTGTAACAGGCTGTCCCCAAGAGACTAGAAAGCCCTAATAGCACTGTACTCATAAAATCTCATCTGAAAGTGCTGCCATTTTGTTAAAATGATCAGGATTGTCTCACCTGGACCACCAGGCACTCTGTCATGTAACTATGAGTCCCAAAAGTTGTTCTCACTTACACATGCACGCTTGCTCAGCAATATAATTATACCTGGGTGCCTCCCAGGCGCCAGTTCCACCCCAACACAACCATCCCCACTCCACCAAATTAAGATACGTCAATGGAAGGACACCATGTCACTGCTACTTCTTCGTTGTAACCCTGGAAATCTTCTGTACCAAGATAAAGCAGAAGCAAACAAGCACAACTGTTACCTGGCCTGTTTCTGCTGTAGGACTGGTGTAAAGGGCAAGAGCAGAGCCCAGGATTAGGGTTTTACAACTGTCCAGCTGTTACTTTTCTACCGGTGGAAAAAGTTCTAGGTTTTTTTAAAGTCATTATATTTTAAAGTCATGCTTTATGACTTCAGAATTAGGGACGAATCCTATTAGGGAGACAAAAGGCTTCTTGTAGTTCATACACATATAACAGTGTGAGAGATAGAGAGACTATTATATTTGGCACAATATTTAGAGAAATTAATCCTCAAGCGCTAAAGATTTGAGGGATTAACAGACTGAGTGACAGCTGAGCTCATCCAGCCTACATCCCTGGATTGTGCAGCAAAACCATTTGCCTTCAAGTTGAACATGTTCCTCACTTCCACCCGAGTCAGCACAATTCCTGCTTTTATCGCACTCAGGTCCTCAGGGGAGATCAACAAACTAATAAATCCTCATTTCATGGTGGTTTGCAAAATTGTCATGTTATGTTCATTTCTAAGAGTTGATATGTCCTCTCCTCCCTTTGTAAAGAAAAAGACATATCCCATATATGAAATGTATCACATTTTAAACCTTCAAAATCTGATTAAAAAGTCATTGAAACTGTCCATTTTCAACGAGACACAACATGTAGCAGTCATGGATGTAAACATGTCCACAAAGTATCATCCAGACCCTCCCAAATTGCTGGGAGAAGACCTAACTAGTGGGAGACCTTAACTACTGTGTCATTCTTCCCTTACACTAATTTCACACAGCAGAAATCTGACTACTCCCCTGGACTAAAGACTAAATTGGGGTGGAAAGAAGAGGGGAGACGTGCTCCCATCTCCAATTACTGTAGGGGGGTCCTACAGTGGACAATCAGGCAATAGGAAGAAGTGGCCCCGGCACTGGAAAGAGGCACTGCCATGACGGTGGCATCACTAGGCAGAGGTTCCCCAGACAAGTGGACAAGACCTCATAGGAAAGGAGAGGAGAGTTTGTGGTTGCCATGTCAGTGGCAGCATGGGGCCATGGCAGAAGAACAAGAAATACTCACTGCAAGCTTATTTCTGTAACTTCGTGAAAAATCTGTGACAAAAGCTGAAATAAATTTACAATGAATATTTCTAATGTCTTTGGAGTCAAAGAAACACACGCGTACCAGCACATTAGACAAGGTGCAATTTTGCTCTTAGCCGTGCGACTTTGTAGAAACCAAGGAGGTTACAAGGTTATGTCCAAAAGGATCTTACAACTCACAGTGCTAATGTGTTTCTTGCCTTTCAGGGCTTATGATACTACAACAGGAGGAGAGTTCCTCCAAGAAACACTGTCACCCAGGTGGCTGGCAGAAATCACCTGGTGTCATGCAAAATGGAGCCATTTACTGCCCTCCATGGAAATTCTCGCAGGGAAACTGCGCATGGCAGGATGTTTTGCCATAATCTTCCCAACGACCAGCTTATTTCCACAGCAAGTTTTGGAAGGTAACATCCACTTGCAGTTCCTGGGGTACAGGAAAGGGCTCATGCAAAATGCCATGCAGCATCACGTGGAGATGAAGAATGATGGATAAGCTCTGCAAGCTGGCACCCACCTGCATTACAGATGTTTTTCTAGGAACAAACGATGGGGAGATGCTTTAAGAGCAAGTGGAACACGATGACCTGTAACTACGGACAACTGCATGTCACTATGAGATGCCACTGCAAAGGGTCTCCTGTGGGCAGGAGATCCAGTGTAACTAGAAAAACCTGCAGAAGGACTGGGGACTTTCTTCTGAGCAGAAAAAGTACCTTTGGCTGTGGATGACCGTCACTACTAAGTAAGCTACTTCCCTGTCCAGCATTCATAGCACTCACAGCTCTTAATTGTGGATCAAAATAGGATCTTTTTGAAGAAACTATAAATTTCAATGTCTCCAGCGTAAGAATACACCTGAGAACTGTCCTTTGACCAGGCAACATGAGCAGCTACAGCACAGTGGTGGGATGGGGAGGAGAGCATCCAGCATTGGTCCCCATTTGCCCAATGATCTCCACATCTTTGGGGTGTCTGTGTGTTACCAGTCCCCTGTGGTGTGATGTGTGGGATTAAATGGAGAACACGAACGGGCCCTGTGTCTTTGGCAATATATAATGTTTTATTTTCCTTCCTTAAAATTGTCCTTTGGCCCTAATTAGCTCACAAGCCTGTTGCTCAAAAGCTAAGATTTCTTCTCTGGATTTCCCCCTGCTTTAGTTCAAAACTAAAGTTCAAATCACATCTAAAGATAGAGCCATCCTTTCATGAACAGAACCATTTCTTTTGCTCATATTGCCAGCACACTTAGGGCCTTACCAAATCTCTTCACTACTGTAATATTTCTTTTCAAGGTAGCTCACTAACCCTAACCTGTTTTTCATTTTGACCTGCAAATAGCAAAATACCATCAACTGGAAAAGATAATTACTGACTTGTGAAAGTAAGTGTTGTTTTTTTATTCTATGATATGGGCAATACAAATGTCACTCCAAGTCAGGTTGTATTAAGTAGTTTCATGTCACATGACACAGTGTGAATTGACACACGCTGTGCTGTTGTATGAGATCTAGGGTTGGTTGTTTGAAGAGACTTTTTTCTTTTCTGTTTAGGAGAAGATACTAGGTACTATAGATACTACATGAACCATCCATTAGGTAAAAAATACATCCAGATAAAGGTATAATTTCTGATATTCAGACCAAAAGAAAACCTGAAAATGACTGCTTACTTCTAACATATCTACCGAGAGTCAGCTTATTCCTTACTGTTCGTTAAATTGAGAGTAAAAAATAAAGGGAAGACACTACACCTGTAAGTAAATACAGTTAATATGGAGAAATAAAATCCAAAAATCTATGCAGATTCCAAAAGTCAACTAGATCAGAGACACAGTAACTTTTGCTTTATGTTAGTAACTGGTAGCACACTCTGAAAAGTCTCTTATGAGTTTCAGCATTGTTTCATTTTTCAATAATTAATGCAAAAGTCAAGGAGTTACCAGCAATAATTCTCACGCTGCTGATCCACACACCAGATCAGTATTACCTGATATGCAGTACTACCAGCCTCTTTGTCACTCAAGTTTTATTAGAAAAGGTTGGGGTGGGACAAAATAGTTAATTCCTTATTTAAATCACACTTAAGAGCATTTACAATAAATAACTGAAATCAGAATAACTACACTGATGTTAGGACTTGACCCAAATGCCCTTTCAGTCAAGTCACATCTACCAACTCAATTAAAATTTTAATCAAGGCTCATTAAACCCATGCATACAATCCTTGAGAGCATTTGCTTGTTTATTTAAGATTTTCTAGAACCTGGTACTTGCCATGAGTCTGTAAAGCCTTGGTGTAGCTCTCCTGTACAGGAACAGGAAGGCTGTTACTCACAACCAAAAAGGAACAGAGGGGTTCTCCCGGCCACAGTCTTATTATTTTGGTATATAAGTCAGCATCTTCTCCACGTTTTTGGAACTAAATATCAAACTGGATTGCTCAACAAATCCACCTCTGAACAGGCTGGTTACCCTCAGCAGTATCTCCTTCAGATGCAGTGAGCCTTGCAGAAGCCTTCTACTCAAAGTGGTCCTCTCCTTCACTTCCATCATGCTCCCCACCATGCCAATAAGCCATGCCACAACAGACGTTTTTCCCCATCCTCACTGACCTCCAAGCACACAGTCTCTGTTCAGGATTTATTATTACTTTTCCTTCCATCCTTAGGCCCTTTCTTACATTTCACCTCACCTTGCTATCCCTAATATTTCAGAAGTAATGATTGCCTTCATCTGTGTTTCTCCTTCATTTCAACGGAAGTAATAAAAAGCTCAAAGGAAAACCTAGCTGAACCCCCTCCCTTTCAGCTGGTGTTGCATCAAAGTCATGGATTTCAATATTAAATTCCACAACACACTCACTTGAAGCCAGGCCCAAGCTGACTATCAATATTCAGTGACTCCCCAGTGAACCACTGCTTACAATTTGTAATGAACCCCCAAAGCAAAGGAGTCTCACAAAGCCTTATGATTTGATCATGAAAGTTTTGCCGCGCTCTGAGGTTTGAAACCCTTTGGCTGAAGATGGAATTAAAAATAGATATATTTAACCAGCTCAACTTGAAGGGTCTGTATCCCAGGTAGTGAGGACAGAACAGCGCCAAGAGCCTCAAAAAGGCCTTGATCCAAAAGAAGACGAAGTTCCCCTGGCACAGAACTGAGGCAAATAGCTGTGGGTTGTCCTCATCTCCTGTTCTGGCACAGGGAACCTGGCAGGAGACACATGTTGGGGAGACAGAGCAGAAAGCATGAGCTCTGAAGCCAGAGCTCTGCGAGATGGCACACGCACTCAACCCTGACTCTGGGGATCAACCCCAGTCCCTCTGGAATTAGTAGCAGCGTGCACATGATTTCACTGTCACGTCCCAGTCGCAGAGCTGCCCGTACCTCTCGATCTTACCCACAGCCTGATCAAAACTTCCATGAAACTCAACTGGAGTATTAGGCTGCCTATAAAATAAAAAGCAGCACTGTTCAAACCCTCTCCGCTGTGTCCCACTTGTTAGATTGTCACACAGGAGGGCCTTGGGTCAATGCTGCATGGCAGGCCAAGCTGATGACCTCATGCCAAACCTGCAGCCTCCGCAGCACTGATTTGGGAAATCCGGCCTTACACAAAACACTTTTTGAGAGTCATTTTGCGTGATTCCCTGCATAGTTCACGCGCTCACGCGTGCGAAGCAATGCAAGGCCCTACGTTTTGTCAGCAACACCAGACTCACGCATGCTTAGCAATGACTGCGGTTGGGGCGTTGCATTTGCAAGCAAAACACACTCTTACTTTCTCAATATTGGCTCCTTTATTGCAGGCTCTTATAGCTGACAACACAGCAGAGAACTTCATAAAGAAAGTCTCATGATAGCTGTTATTTATTATGCAAATACTGTCTGCCATGGCAACATTGCATGCAGTAGTTTGCTTTATTTGCTCTGGTACATGCATATTCAAATTAAAGCTGCGTACATTGTGCCTGCACATTACAAAGATTTTGTTTTCCTTGACACTTACAGGAGAACAAACTGCAATTAATACAGTCTGTTTAAGCAGACAGCACCCAATTAGTTATCATCCATTTTCAGATTGGGACTCTAGACAAAAAAACATGGAGCTGGATTCTTATTCAAAAGAAAAATACATCCAAACTACAGGTTTTCAAAGACACATTTAACTCACAATGGCCAGGATACTCACTTGGCCTTTAATGTGAAATGGAGTGTTAATTTTTCTCTGTCACCTCTTAATTGCTTCCTTATTATACTGTTCAAGCAGTTAATTGCTAGACTGAGTGAAAGAGTGTTTTCAAGGGAAAGGAAATGCCACAGCATGAAAGAAAAAAAAATAGAAGCAGCGCACTAGTGTAATTGGGCCTGATATAACGTTAGCTGTGGTATTGCCTTTAATGGTAACTACAAAAATTAATAGGAAAAGCCAAATTGTTTTCTATTGCAAAACAAGCTAGCAGACATGTCGGGAGGCTTTGCGCTCAGCTGCCACGCACTTAGCAGGATCACGCTCTCAGCAAGTCAATCTGTTCTGCGTGTTTGTACACAGAGCATTTCCTTCTGCTTCATCTCGTGCAAGAAGGTCCTTTATTTATCTGCAGCGCATGAGCTGTTTCTCAGGTTCACGTCTCTCGTTCGACTCACGGTCAGCTACGTAGCTGACAAGAGCATCCCAGTGCCTCAAAGCAAGAAACGCAAGGACTGGAAACAGCGGTGCAGATGCAGCCTCCGGCTCTCCAAGGCTGCTGTCCGTGACCGCTCTGCTGAGTCCTCCAGAGCCTCCTGAGCAATCCTGCGCGGACTTGAAGAAACAACTATCAAACAATTTTCTGCCATTCCTGCAAATGCGAGGCATTGAAATGACTGGCCTCATATTTCCAAAGGTGAACATACCTGGCAGTTGACAGCAGTTGGGTTCCACTTTCTTGCCTTAGCCCAGCAAGGCTGATACTCCTCAGAAATAAAGGCCGGTCCTTTTCCAAAAGAGACATGCGAGTGAGGAGAGAAAGGTAAAGACTCTACTGAGGTGACAGAGGGAAAACAGATACTCCAGAAGCAAAGGCAAGAATTACAGGCATTTATGTAAACAACAACATGTGATTGCAGGCTCTAATGATGATCTTTGCATGAATCTAGAACTCATGATTAGTATTATTTCCTCCATCCTCTAATTTTTATTAGAGAATAGTAATTATTAATGGAGGAAGGAAGCAGGAAAAAAGCAGATGCCAATGATACTGTTGAATGGTAGATTTAAATATGCACATTAATACATAAGAGAAGTGAGCTAAATAAGAATTTTGAATTAATTTCCTAAATGCAGCTTCCCACTGGACAATAGAAAGAAGATGATCCAGTTACCAACTTGTGCTTATTAGCATTCAAACATACTGATTAACTCATTAGTAAGGCTACATTTGAAGTCCTCCCTTTTGTTTCCTTCTCTAAACTGTTGGTCTTCCATTTATTTGTTTATTTGCCAGGAAGAAGAAAAGACATTTAATTAGGACTGAGACGAATGAGTCAACCCTGGTTGAAGGACAGCAAACTTTATACAACATTTAAAATATCCCCTTTCATTTTACAAGAGTTTTTGAAGTAGCACTATCATCTGCTGAACTGGGTGGGTGAAGATAAGCATATGCCTGACAGGGTTGTAATTTCATCAGAAGAAAATTATGGGCAGCAAATATCAAAGCAAAACTTAGCTTTCCACCAGACAGATCTCAGAATCGCAAAGAGAACTCCAAAACGACATTCCTAATGTCGAACTGAGAGACGGCTGGTGAAGCTCTACCTATGTCCTGCCAAGAGACCAGACTGCTTACAATCCTTGTGGCACATTGCTGCTGTCTGTTTACACACACTGCAGGCATTAGTCACCCAAGTTCTCAGCCACAAAAAATCTCACTGAACTTGTAGAACGTGAGATTTACAGTCTCAGAGCTGAGATGAGGTTTTGGCACAAAGTAAGTGTGAGCTGCATGTGTCTTCACCACCTGCAACAGCCGTATCCACGTAAGACAAATGTGACACCCCTCTGCCAGGCTGCAGAATCTGCCCATTTGTCCTGCTTAATAAAACTGTTTTCATCTCATACACCCAAGGTACCACATTTTGTCAATGGAAAAAATGAAACAAGGCAAAAGTCTTACTTTGCAGGACTTGATCCTTGTTTCATAAGCAAGCTTCTGCCACGACACAGGGTTAGGAGACCCAGAAGAGCCCAAAGCAGAGGCAGCGATAGCTGACATGCAAGGAAACGGCTGCAGAGGGAACGTATCACTGCATTAAACTTTCTGGGACTCTGACCCTTTGTCACAGCCAGAACCCCCAGCAGAAACCTCAGCTCATCTTCCCCAGGTAACCAGCAACAGAGAAAGGACCTGTTCTGTCCTGTGAGCCAGATACCCATCTATGATACAAATGACTTACCAGCTCTCACAAAAGTGAATAATTTTGTAACAATCAATCACAGCACCAACTCCTATTCCTGGCCATGCGGAGTCAAGATATTCTCAAATCAGCCATCAGGGAAAAGTTTCAAAACTCTGTAGGCCCTTTTAGTGATTATTTCCGTGCTTATTTGGTACTTTATTGGACTAACCCCCTGAGAATTTGCACAATAATACCGTTACAGTACCCTGAGATTTTCAATTCTTTTCATACAGTAAATGCTGTCTTGGCGGTATCCCAGCATCTCCATCGTCTGTGTGTTTATATGGCCTTCACTTCTACCTGACCTACATGCCTCATAAGCTTTAATTTATTTTCTTCTGTCCCAGCACCCTTGTGGACTATTTAACAATAAAATGCTGAGGCATAGGATAAATTAAATATTCTACCACAGATAATATAGACCACCTTTCTCCTCTGGCCTTCTAATGTCTTCCTGTTCAAACATAGGAAGAAGTTGTTAAAAACAGTTGAAACATACCAAAAAATCTGTCTCTCTCACTGCTGTAAGCAACAAGTCTTTAGAATTCCATCTAAATACACCTAAAGATCTCATTTTGCATAGCAGAATTTCTGAAACCTGTATTTGAAAATGTGTGATCTCCATATAATACCTAAGTATACGTGTATGTTACCCCCTATGCAGTATCTTGCTGTTATAGTATAGTAACAATCTCTTTATATATTCCTGCAATTTAAGAGGACATAAATATGTTCTCTGAATAGGACGTAATTAAATTGAACAACCTGATGTCTTATTTTCATAGAAATCCATTTTACTAAACTGTCTCTTTCCATTCTTACATATTAAGTTCTTCACCTAAATCTCTCTCCTTTTCCTCTTTAACTTCCAATTTGCCTTTGTCTAAGGATACTGACAATGTCCTATATAGCCTTGAAATCAATTTAGTGAGACAGTCTCTTTGTACAACAATTTTTCAATCTGTGACATTTGCATTTCTATACCTTTTTTTAATTCACAAAGAACAGCATGTCTTACCCGAAGGAAACGGGAAAACCGAGCTCCAGGAATATTAAAATCCTCTACAAATTGGTCAAACGATTTAAAACGTCCATCCTTAAACAAATCTTTAATACAAATGATCTCTTTTTGTTGCTAGGTTCTAAAGGCTCCATTTTTAATACAAGTGGAAGGTCCTCATTATAACACAATAGAGTTAAGGGAGACAATTTCTCATTCCAGCCCATGAATTTATGCACTTTCTCCATATTTTACATACTGAGAAATAGTTGTTAACATGATCTTTTCCCGTCACACCATTTTTATGTATATTTTTATGTCTGTGTTATCTCTCAAGTTCAAGTTCTGTGTATATATCCTTCTACAAACTTGTAAAGAAAATTACCTTTGTCAGGTCCTTATCACTCAGAGTTCTGATGTGTTAATTCTACTCTCCTGTTGCAATTCTTGCAGACTTGCTGCATTTTATCGCAATAAGCCTTCCATTTAGCTTCCCTGTACCTTCAAATGTACCATGATCTTTATCAACAAAAGAAATAGTCTACATTTCTCTTTACCTCAGCTATGTAAAGGAAAGAGTAAAATAACAGTCATTTGCATAGAAAGAAAACAGAGAAGTATTAGAAAGAACTATAATTTTAAACTGAAGTTTGTTCTACAGGGTTTAGAGCATAAGAGATTTGGATTCCACAAGGTAGAAACACTCACCTAAACCTTCTGATCTCCCCAAAATAGAGCCAGACTGTTTAGAAACTGCCAACTTAACCAGGACTATAAGGTTTTCTGTATCAAACTGAAAAGGAGATGTCCGTACCAGTCAGAGAGCTGCAAGGCAGATAAATTATTTAGGATTATTTAATCACACTATTCTACGTGCAATTTCTTCTCCCTTTCTGCTGGTCTTCAAAGTTTTGAGTGTTTCTGAGTTGAAACTGTTCTCCAAGTGGACAATTGCAAACTTCTTTTTTTCTTTTAAGTAGGAGAACTAAGACTCTTGTTGTACTAATACACTTCTGGAGCAACTACAGTGATTAATGCACTCCAGACTGAAATAGGAGCCACGGTGAGCAGTGCTGGTGCAGTCTCAGTACTGGCTGATGCAAGGGCTTTATAAAGCCACTTCAGTTTGACTGTAGGCAAAGCACCGTCAGTATCAACAACATTCATGAGCATCTGGAATCTGAGCTTGAAAACATAAATGCTAAATACCTTAAATACCTAATAAGGAAACCATTTAAATTAACCAGAGAAGACAAAGATTAATGTAAATCATTTAATTAATCAGAGAAGACAAAGATTAATGTAAAACTGTAAGATAATGACGAATATTAACCTGATATTATTTCTGATACAATCAGAATTACGAAGCACAGAAATGCTGAGGTTGGAGCAACCTCTGTGGATTCTCCACTCCAACCCATCTGCTCAACACAAGGTCAGCTAAAGCGGGTTGCCCAGGACTGTGTCCAGTGATGTTTTGCATACCTCCAAGGACAGAGACCATAACCCCTTTGGGCAACCTGTTCCAGTGTTTGATTACTGTTACACTAAGAGATGGCTTTCTTACATTTAAATGATAAAGTGGCAGAAAAGTTGAACATAAATGCTACTACATAGTGGGGACACCAGAAGACCCTCCTCTCCAGCTTTCCACCTCAAGAAGGCTCAGTGTCAGAGGTGTTTATCCAACCTGTTCCCAAAGACTTTCCATGACAGAAACACCACAGCCTCCCCTTTCTGTTTCAATGCTTCACTTTCCTTCCACTCATTCACCTGCCTTGCATTCTGACTTCCAATACCTTGTTAGATTTTACTTCCTTGCTTTAAGTATTTAGTGTAACCAAACTAAACAATTGGGACCAAATTTATTCCACTACTGTTCTGTTAAAGCCAGCGGATTTACTTTAGGATTGAATTTGCTCTTCTGATGTGAGAAATGGGGGATTCAGAAGGAGATGAAAAAGAAGAATGAAAAGAAAAACTGACCTTGGTGGTCATATTTTCTTTAATCCACTAGGGCCACTCAATGAATGCATACAGCCAGAACAACAATAGTGCTTGCATTTAAACTCGGGTGGGTGTAAATATAGGTAAGGGCACTAATCAGCCAGGTGGCTACATGTTACCCTGAACACAAGCAATTAAGTACAAGGGCAATTTTCTCCCAGAGGTTAGTTATTTCATAGCCAATTACCCAGGCAGCTTCACCCCACTTTGAACTGTGTGTGGAGTAAGAGCCATGTCTGCATCTGGACCTTCAATAGATTCCCTGTAGCTTTAGCCATCAGCCCTATTCATCTTTTTCTAAAGTAGTTACAGCATCCACCTGCCTTTCAGTATTTAACTCCTTCATTTGTAAAGAAGCAAGCAGAACATTTGAACAAAAAGATATTTTTATCTTTATAATAGGCAAGGCAATTTTACCACTATATGTCTATGAAACTCAGCACTCAGCCTTGTGTAGTATCTTCACAAAATCAGTGAATGCACTTTATTAAACATATATACTCTCTGCAAAGCTGGCCTTTCGAGTGAGAAATCTGTATTGTTTCATGTTCAGAATACGGAAGGTCCAAGGAAGATTGACTGAATGCACCAGAGAATACATCCAGCTAACACAAGCTAACGCTCCGATCTATTTATGTAATGCATTAATAATATAATTACACCTTAAATATTAATAGAATATGCTGAATATCTCTGAACAGATACATGTCACAGGTTGTACGTCTGTGTGCATATAAGCAATACTTATGTTTTATTCTCACAAGACACACGTTACTTTATGTTACAAACAGACAGGCAGAACACATACATCTGCAGCTCCATGCAGCCAACCCACACACGTGGGCTCACGGCAGACGAGGCCATTGCAAGAGCAAAAGTGCCGTGGACTCCAGAGGCAGAAATCACCAAGCTGCCCCACCCCTGCCTCTGCACCACCCTTAGAGCTGAGATGTAATTACACCATCAGACACTGGTCTTTTCTCTCCAAAATTTGCATCCCACCGGCCATAATCCAGGAAAGTACTAGAGCATGTGTGTAACTTCGATAGTGAGTATTCCCATCGAAATATGTGTGTAACTGGACGGGGTTCTGCACATGGATCGCCAACACAGCAAGCCCCAGCTGGAGCAGCCCCCTCTGCCAGGTCCCATGCCTCTCTGCCACCATGTCCCACACAAAGAGCCTGGCGAGCACGTCACAGCTCAGCTCCCACAGATGACAGTGCCCTGGGATCCACCAGGGACCCCCATGTCCCTGGTGTAAGGAACACAAAAGCATCTCCCAGCTCTACCCAGGTCAGTCCAGAGGAGAATCAGGAAAGAGTTTAATGTCCTGGTGCTATGATTTCAAAAGCACTTCTGAACCCCTGGGTCTCATTCGGAAAATCTCCCCATAAATTCCGACGTAGACAGAATAAAGGGTGTAGATTTAGAATAACATGGAAGTCTGTAACTTATACTATTGATTTCTCTGAAATTCCCTTTGCATCCTTTCTGAAAGATTTTAATATAAGAGATATCTCAGATTCTATGATTCTATGATCTTTTTAAGAAGAAAAAAATCTAGGTGTGGAACAACACTCTAGACAAGCCACACATTCTCCTTCCATAAGAGGATTAAAAGATACGGGACAAAAGACAGGATCCCTTGGACTTTCCAGTTTTTAGGTTGCCAAGTTCTTGCTAAAATAAGAACATAAAAGCAGACACAAATAGAATTTTGAACAAACAAAAAAAAATCATTTAAAAAATTGAGCAATATTTCAGTAGTTGCTTGTCACTCTAGGCTGGGAAATAAATTGAAAAAGTTTTTTTTCCAACCATCATGCTGTTTCCGTGCTGCAGGAGCGGGTGTGTGTGGAGGCAATCACACCCAGCCCCG
>NW_010544375.1:0-11404 GCF_000687285.1 Phaethon lepturus
TCCAACCTTAGTGATTCTGTGATTAATAATTTTAAAGCAGTGTCTGAATTTTCTGCTGTGAATTGTCTTTGAAGCAAAATAGGCTGAAATGGAAAAAGGCATTACCCTTCTGGAGTAAGCTTACCCATCACTGAGAGTTGTTTTGCATAATTATAGGAGTATAATAATATCTGCTATTTCCTGAAGTAAAAAAGTTCTCAGTATGATTTAAAAAAAACAAAACAAAAAATTAAAAAAGGAAAATTAACGTTTGTATCACTAAAGTCTGTTAGTGAATAATAGTTGGAGTATTCCTTTGCTCTGTTGTTAAATCAGTTAATGCTTAGATTTGGTGCACATTAAAGCAAGTTCCTAGCTGCTTGTTAGACCCTCTGCTTTCCTGGAATGTTTTAGTTTAAGAGGGTCACTCCATGTGGAAACAACCAGCTTAATCACAGGTGGACCTCAGGCTGGCAGCCTGTCTCGGAGTTACTGTGTACAAACAGTTCATAGCAACTAAATATAGAAATTTCAACAATAAACAAGCATCTTTTTCCATTCTAATGAAATTTTGTGACACTTGAAGGGGTTTTTTGTGATATTTTTCCTCCTCTTTGTTAGATCCTGCAGCAAATCTTCTCAGTAACTTAAATATTTCTGTGGCATCACTCTAGAATTATTTCATTGTGCATTTCTTTCCATTTTGGAAAAATCTACACAGAAATTACAGTTATGATCCTTGTTTTGAGGTACTTAATGAAAGACTGCAATAAAATTACATGAAGCTTGGTATATATGCAGCTTTATATATACACTCAATGTATGTAATATCTTAACATTTTTTTATATTGTTGGTGTGTTACTTATCAGAACAATAACTCTGGATATAGCAGAACAAACACTCTCTACTAAAACGTTCTTTACTGCTATTTTACTTCTAAGGCAACAGCTCATCCTGCAAAGATCACCTATCCAGAACCATCAGCTGGTGACTCCTGCATTTGGAATACACGTGATGCTATTATCTGTTATTCCAGGAAATGACAATTCTTAGAGTGAAAGATTAATTTTCAACCATGAACATCCTCTGGTGAACTGTGTTAATGGGCTCATTATTTGACATGAACAGAATATTCTGTGTGAGACTTGACGTCTCAGTTTACCTCTCTGAGCCCTTCCGAAGTGTCAGCCGGAGCACCCCGTGCCTTTTGACGCGGCAGCCGCTCCACCTCCGCGGCTCAGACATGCGCGGCAGCCGTAGTGTGCAGTGTGCTCAGGTGCTCCGGGCAGGACCACTCGCACTGCAGAGGGGCATGTTGTGTTGAGTTTTGGTCTCAGCCTATTCTCACACCTCAAAACCACTGGGAATCTGAACACTTCAGTGCAGCTGCAGAGGGAACAGGAGCGCTTCTGCAGTCGTCAGCCCAGATAATCCCAGTTCTGAGGACCTGGCTGTTTGGAAGACTCTTCACTACGGGGTGTTTTCATGCTATAATCAATAGCGGCGATGTACACATCATTGTGTGGGTGGTGCTGCAGTTACGTTATGTGGGAAATCAAGCCCTGTCACAAGCTGTTTTCCGTGGAGCAGCTCTCTATACTCCCTTCTAAATGTCACCAACTTGCACCTGAGTCATGTCACCACTTTTGCACTGTCACTGTTACTTCTGTCAAGTTAACATGATCACAGAAGTGTATTTTTCTTAGGTTTAGATACCCTGTAGCTTGCCTCCCCCTTGAAACTGCTGCAAACTTGATTGCACCCAGGTTTCACCAGTGAGGGGGGGCACCGTTAGCAAATTTAGGCAGCAGATGCATATGAAATGGTTTTGCTTGGAGGCTAATGCAAATACAGTTGAATTATGTGAAGCTGATGTGTTGTTCTTTAGCTAATGTCTTAATTTGGTCTGTACTTAAAATGTTTTGTTAGGTTAGCTGTCAGCTGGAAATATGCTAAAAACCAAATCAACCTCCCACATCATTAATGAAGAGAGCTATGTTGGTAGAAGTTCTTAAATGGACACAATTATATTGGCAAAGGGAAGGAGGACAGATCCCTTTGATAATAATCTGGTCCATCTGGGGAGCTGGGAAAAGTTACAGGGGTAGACTACAACTGTATAATCTCCCTCTCCCAGTTTGCCAGTAGACTCAACTGGTAAAGCTCAGATGTTTGTCGGTGTAGGCTTTTCCACAGAGTCCTTTATCTGATGGAAAACAGCGTGTGATCTTTGCCTAGTGTTTTGCAGGCCATAGTTGCGTCTCTACCACCACAGATCTGTCTGAGGCAGTGCTGATGCCACAGGGCAGCAGGGTTGTCGCTGGAAGCACTGCACAAGGGCCATGCTGCTGGGTCTCCAGGAAAAGCTTTGCCGATTCCTAAAGCTTTGCCGTTCCCTCCTGCCACCACTTAAGTCAACCTCAGCCAGTCAACAGCTAGAAACCAAAACCCAAAATAAAAAGGCTGGTTTAGATACGAGATTTAAATACCCGGCACCAAGGAAAACCATAGGGTATACCTGGATTCAATCTAGACTGTTGTCAAGGAAGACCAAGACAACTTTTTTTCCATAACTGTTTGTTTGACTGCTATAAAATGTCCCTCAAATAAGGTTATAATGTCTTAAAGATGATGAACAATGGTAATTCTAGAGGAAGATATATGTCAGAATAAAAAGACCTTAATTAGCTTCTGGAAAGATTCATTCATAAAATGAGACAATGATAGAGTAAAACTGTTAATTATAACTCATAATTTGTTGTCAAAGCATAACATTACATGCCTGCATTTGGTGGCTTAAAATTAGATGCCTTCATTGAAAATAATGCCCATATTGTTGAGAGTCAAATAGGTAATCAAATACGTTTATATCATGTATACAGTGGTGTGGATTTTTTCCTGTTAAAGAACATTTTAATTGAAGGGATTACCCATTTTAAAAGGTATAATTACTATCCAAATGTTTTTGTCATTACATTAAGTACTTTTCTCCTACCTGATCAATCACTTTAACATCTTGGGGGACGTTAAAATTGTGGGGTTTGGGGTTTTTTTTTTTTTGCAGGACCTTATTTAGAAGTCCTACTCTTATTGCTTACAGGACCAAGCAATCCAAAAGCTGCCTGCATGTTTGTGAACGTAATTGAAGTAAAACAATAATGCTGTTGTTTCATGATAAGCTTAGCTGACATTGAGGTCTGCTCCAAGTCCTTTTCTTATTTGATCTCCCTACGAAGTGCTCTACACGAGTACTTGGTCAGACCAGCTTGCCTGATATCTGGTTCACAGAAGATGGATCTATTTTGGGTGGTTAGTTTCCAGTTACAAACTTCTCAAGGACTGAAAGTGGTGGGGAAAAAAATGATCCGAGTAGTATGTGATAGAGGAGTAGTGGTTATCGACACTTTCAGCAATAGCTGATCATGAAACTGCACCCTTTGTCAAGGAATTTTTACCCCGCATTTCCCTTTGTGGGGACCAGGACTTTATATAGAAACTCTATCTTTGAAACACATGGGTTGTTTTGAATCCTTTCTGAACAAAAGAAGGTTTGTAATTTAACAATAATACTAGCAAATTAAGGGAGAAATGTAATAGAGAAAAAGTATTTAGGAAGTTAATTTAGAAAGTAGAGGGAAAAAATCAAGATGGCAAAAATAATACCCAGCTGGATGAAACATACAATACAAAGGCTATTTTTTATGTATAGCCTTAAAAAATTTATTTCGTTTTCCATGACTCTAAACCATTTTCTATATAATAAGGATAAATGCAGTAAACACTATTGCATGGCAGGGTATCAGAGGGCTGGGTTACTCTTACACATCCACACATCATTCATTTTCAAATGATTCCCAAAAATTGAATTTGCCTCCACTTACAGAGTATGGCTTTTTTCAGTGTTCTAGCACGCTTATGCTTCATCAGTCATAGGGACTAAAACAAGATAAGAAGCAGGTCTAAAGAGATTAAGTTGGTGTAATTAAATTAATGCAGTGAAATTACAACACTGACCTTAAAAATCTAGCAAATTATTCATACTCAATATTTATGTTGAAGACAGTGTCCTAGTATCAAAATCCATCACACGTGGACTTTGATTACAAGCATAGTAAGTTTAATGACAGTCGTACTGCTGAAGACCAAGTTGACTGGAAATTGCCTGCACCAGCTGAGCATGAATTCTATTTGAAGATATGACTATTTTAGTCATGCTTTTCTTTAAAGGTCCAACCCTGCTGTGATGAGCAGGGACATCTTTAACTAGATCAGGTTGCTCAGAGCCCTGTTCAACCTGATCCAGAATGTTTCTGGGGATGGGGCATCTACAACCTCTCTGGGAAACCTGTGCCAGTGTTTCACCACCCTCATCAGGAAAAATTTCTTCCTTCTAGCTAGTTGAAATGGTTTAAAACCATTACCCCTTGTCCTGTCACAACAGGCCCTGCTAAAAAGCCTGTCCCCATCTTTTTTATAGGCCCCCTTTAAGTACTGGAAGGCTGCAATAAGGTCTCCCTGGAGCCTCCTCTTCTCCAGGCTGAACAACCCCAACTCTCTCAGCCTGTCCTCTCAGGAGAGGTGTTCCATCCCTCTGATCATTTTGGTGACCCTCCTCTGGACCTGTTCCAACAGGTCCATGTCTTCCCTGTGCTGAGGGCTCCGGAGCTGGACGCAGGACTCCAGGTGGGGTCTCACCAGAGCTGAGTAGAGGGGCAGAGTCACCTCCCTCCACCTGCTGGCCACGCTGCTTTGGATGCAGCCCTGGATATGGTTGGCCTTCTGGGCTGCGAGCGTGCGCTGTCAACAAATGTAGCTGAAGGGACTGTTCATAAACAGCTGTCTGAGCCCTTTCCATAAACAGGATGCAATGACTGGCAGCTGTGAAGTGGCAGGTGGTGGAAGATCACACTGAGATTTGTTATCAATTTCCACTAAAAAAATGCAGTGTCGGTGTGAGATTTTAATTCACTCCCATCGCATTAGGATGTGGAGAGGTAATAAGGCATTAGCTAAGTGGTAAGACAAAAACAGATGGATAAAAAAACAGAAGGTAAATAAACACAGGACAAAGTACAGAGTCTGACACAAGAAATACAAGAGTCTGAGTATGAAAAAAATGTTAAGACCATGCATTAATCTCACAGAAAAGATATATACCTCTTCATATTTGTAGGAGCTTAATATTTTGGAATTTGTTTTGAAGCATTTTGCCTGTGAAGACAGTAAATATTGTAGCATTTCCCAGCACAGAGTCATTATTTTAAATTAGTGAAAAAAAATTAATTTTCATAATTTTTATTCATGTGAATTTCTGAACTTCTTTTATATTAATTTCTCACCTTACAGGCTTAATAGTCTTATGCAGCATCCAAACTGCAGTGCTAATTACTTGGAAATTCATCTGTAACATCTGAATTTAATTAATGTTCTGGAAGATAACAATACAAAATAATTTCTGGTTCAGCAAAGTTTCAAAAGTGGATTTGCTTTCTTGCTTACTATGTATATTTAATGTAGATATTTTATACAGACTTTCAGAATAAGCAAGAATAAGTAAAACACTCAAGCCTTTCTGAATCATTTTGCTCTAACATAGTAAATCTTACCCAACAATCAAATATAACCATCATGCCCCAGCACACAGTACATGACTATAGATTTACTTCTACCGAGATTAAATATGTTCCTTCATGATACCCTCACCGCTGTGATTAGTAACAATGTTGACAATCTCTATTTGATCCTTCTGCCCTAATAATAAAAATAGGATACAAAGCACATTTTTTACCTTGGTGAATAGGTGGACTAAAAGTCTAATATCCAGCAGCAATGTTATAGCTGGTTCATAAAAAACCTGTCTCACAAGTGAAACCTGAGAGCAGAAAGCATAACAGTTTTGACTCTTGAGAAACATTTTTGTGCATAAAATAATATGTAGGTTTGCTGCAACTTGAATGTAACTGAAAATTCAACATGAATTTCTGGAAAAAAAGAAACACAACATTTTTTTTCTGTTATTGAAAATCCACATGTGGGAGGAGGCTCTGTGGCATAATTTAAGAATCCTCACTGTAGATATTCTTGGTGACAGGCTGATGCACAGAATTTTTGTTACAATTTGTAGCTGATTTGTGCAAAGCAGCTATATGTATATCATAATATGTGACTATATATATCATTATATGAATTCTCTTCAATGCAACTTCAAGGTTGCCAAACCAGATTGCACTCTGCACTCCCTTTACATGGTTATTATTTCAGATGAGAAAGACAGAGCGTTGCCTGTATTGAACCTGAGGGGAAGGAGAACAAATGCAGATGCATTTAGCAAATACGTTCTGTTTCCCTGGTTTAACTATTGCTGATTCAACTGGTAGGACTTAAGTGAAAGATATTGAGCTTTGGCTCCAGCATCCAAAGTAGGGGAAAGTGTCACAGAATTGACCCCCAAAAATCAGGAAAGAACTTTAAAATTCACTAACAAAAGCAGGAGATGGGAGTTAAAAGTCAGAAAGAAGGTTTCATCTTGTAAAATGTGTTACCTCGCGCTCTCCCTTGGCTATGTGTCTGGGCGATGCCACTCAGACTGTGAGGGCTTCCCGGCATTTTCAGTGTGGAGTTAAACTGCAGGTCATAGTTTGGACTTGAGCAAAAAGAAAATCCATTATGAGCTGCTATTTATTTTTTTTAATTGTACTGACAGTCCAGGTAAGGGCAGCGGCTCCCCTTTATCCACAGCCACCTTTATGTCTGGGTGCATCGTTCTTTGAAGCAAGCAATCCCCTCGCCGTTTTCCTCTCTCCTCAAGCTTCACTTCTGGCTGGCTTTCAGGTGTCTACCTTTGACACAATTTTCTCCTCTTTTCCTGCCTCATCATGAGCAACTGCGATAAAAGCAAAATAAAGCCGCACTGAGAAGATGCTTTCAAAACTGAAAAGCTACGGTCATGGTTGCTATGTGCTATATTATATTAATTTAATTTGGAAAAGTCTATTTTTAAAGGCACATAGGTGGCAGTTGGCCAGTCCTCAATGACCATCTTTGCTAGCAGGGTGTTTTAGAAAATTGTCATACATATATTGCTATGGTAACAAATATTCCTCTTTCAGAAGTGGTATATTATTAGTGGCAGATAACAATACATACAAGTAACTGCCTGTCTGCCGCCTCGGAATGCTCTCCAAAATGTCACTCATGCCTTGCCTAAAATGTTATTGTTACTGCAATACTTAATGGCATGGTGATATTTTTTGGCACCTGTATAGTACAAGTAAAATGGAATTGTTCACAACTAATTTGAGTAAATCATAGACCTTCCTCTGATGTTTTGATTTCATTTTGCTGATTGTATCTATTACATGAAAAATCAGTGTTACGTGTTACCAAAAGCAATCATTGTGCAAAGGTTTTTGCAGACACATTGCATCTCTTCTTACAGTTTATATATTAACCTAGTAAGTATGAGCAATAGTCCCATGGCAGCATAAGAGTCTTACACTGAAACAGTACCAAAATGCTGGTGTGCTCATGCTACCAAGGTCTGACCGTAAGGACAACACAAGTCCTGTGCCTGATTACGAACAGTTCTGCACACCCCTGCGTTGCACCAGCCCTGCTTCTGCCTCTGCGCCTCTCTCTTCCCAAAGCAGGGCCGGTAACACCACCGGTGTAGCTGCTGCTATCCTCCACGGCAACAAGGTGGGTTGAAAGTGAGCCACAACCCCTCATTTTCTGAAAGTGGGACTCCTCCTCTTCACGTGCTGGGGGGAAAAGAGGGGTATGACCAGGTGTGAGTGGGGATGGATGGGGTTATCCCCACGCTTCCCATAGACAGGGAGGAGGAATTCCCATATTCCAGAGGAGGAAGACAGGAAAAGGGGAACACCTCATACAGCAGCTTCTGCCACACTGAGGTTCTTCAGGTGAAATTTTAGCCTAATCCGTCCCTCCAGCTGACCTGTCTGAATAGGAGAACAAAGGACAACCACCATCAATTTCTGCCTAATAATCACTGCCATCACTTCAGGCAGATAAGATGCCTGAATATACCTCAGTGTCTCAGTATCCCTTCATCTTCAAGGTTTCTCACTAGGTTGTTTCTCAAAAATTATACTTACAGGTATTTTAAATCCATTACAAGGCCAATGAAAAGGAATAGCGATAATAAAAAGATACAACAAACCCACTGAATTTGATGTAATATTTAGCAGTTGAGGATTCTGAGTCTTGCTCTGCAGGGTCATAATTCCAATCAGAAGTGACTACCCATGACATTTTATGCTGTTTCATTGAGTTCTGCCATCAAACTACCCATACAGACCGAGGGAAGAGTTGCATCAGTATTAGCAGGCAGTCTTACTGTAAAACTGTTTTATTGGAAAGGAGTCAAATTGCACTATGTTCATAATGTATTAATGAAAAAACACTATGATGTTATTAAAGCTCTATTGTTTCAATTGATTCATATCTACAACTGAACTGAGGAAGACATTTTGAAAGGTGATATGAAGCTAAAATGGAAGAGCCCAAGGAAGTGCCCGAGATAAAATGGTACATTCTTATTTTATATTAAAATGCTTAGAAAACTTTATTAAAAGATATCATTTGATTTTTCCCAGAGTACTAGTATATGAAGACCTGAAACTAGAGACTGATGGAAAAAATCAAACAGAAACTAAAAAGATGACAACAAACAATTAAGCTAAAAAAATCTTCAACCTGCTGTCTGCATTTATACACAACGCCATTAACTACAGAAATTATTACAGAATTATTCTGGCACTTACAGAGTGTCATATGGTATATATGGATAAATGCAATAGGACACTTTCCAAATACGCTGGAAGAGAAATGTGAGAGAGAGATTAAGCATTTTCTAGCTTGCAACAGCAAAACATGCAACTTCATTAAATTCACTTTGTGACCTGGAAGTTCATCATTCCTTTTTACTAGTTAATGTTGCTGGAAACAATTAATTTATATACGCAGATTTAAATAGACTGGCTTCACTCTGTTTAAAAATTCATGAATAAAAGTTTTGAAATTTTCCGTTTATGCAGACTGAAATACTTCCCTATGCTGTGCAACTGGAAAAAGACAAGAATGGACTAAGTGTTGAAACAATGAAATAAAGGAGGCAAGAAATGGGGAAAAAGAAAGGAAGAAAAAGAGGAAAGGGAGGAAAAAAATTACTTACAAATACCACATTTCTTTTATCTATATTAGCATACCATATTTTAGAATACCCTTTACAAAATACTTTAGACTCTGAGGCATCCGTGAGGTAAGGCTGGTACTCGCTGCACGAGAGAAGATTTGGCTACATCTCGCTGGAAATGTGACCTGCTCCCTTTGCATGGATCTGACACTACTACCAAGACCAGCCAGTTCCAAAGCAGAAGCGAAAAAACCCCACTTACTTAATATTTTTTCATTACTTAGTAAACTCCTAGTGATTTGACATGTTTTAGGTAAACATGATCAGTATCTATTTAACCCCCATTTATGAATTAAAATTACCAAGTTGTTGGTACTACAGTGATAACATATTAGTCACATGCTACCGAAGCTGTTACTTAGATAATTCTGCAAGAACCCTATTTCCTATTGTACTACACTGAAAGAGTTCAACAATTTTCTCTTGCTGAATGAACATTACTCATCATTCCAGACCACAGAGCACATCCAAAGCAGGCTCAATCACATTGTTAGGAAGCAAAAATTTAGATGCCAAATTAGCATATGCACAATGTTTGGCTCAGAATTTGATATAACAAAATCCTCTACAATGTAAGACAATGGATTAGGTTGGTTTACAGTCCCTGCAAGGCGCAGGGGACAATATGAGATGCTTGCTAAGGAGTAATGTACATCCTTTGGAAAGCAGGACCCCACTCTGGTATCGAAAGTTTGAAATAGGTTGAACTTCAAGCAAAAAATTCTTTACACTAATTCCTTATGTTCAAATAAGAATCCTTAAAATAAAGTGTATGAATGTCTACGATTGGACCCAAAGACACTGCTTGTGTTGAAAGAGATGGCTGAGACAGGTAGACTACAGTTTATATAGATTCACTTCATGTAACTAGTACAGGTGACACTAAGAACCCTTCTGACATACCAAATCAAAAGAAACGTCACAATAAACAAATTTGAGAACTTCTGTAGGAATTAGAAAATAGAAGAGCTGGAAACTTCTTGGGGTGCGTGGATTTTACAGCCACACTGCCACAACTGCAAAGCCACCCAAGACTAACAACAGGGTAACACCCTTTAACTTTGCAAATGTCTCTCAAAACAAATAGTTTATGGAGTTAAATAAACTATCAGGAAATGAAGCCACCTGGTTCACTATGTTTCAGGTGAAAATTCCATCCCATTTAATATGCTACTAAATGTTGTATTACATAGGACTACTGCACGTGGAAACGAGCTCTTTGGAGGGGTCCTTCAGAGGTCTGAGGTGTGCAGTCCAACAGCTCAGTAGTTAAGCTGGGAAATCAACACGGCTCAGAAAAAAAATTAGTGCTGACCTAAAAAAATAAACTCAGTAAATGAAAATAAGGAAAACAGACAAAATAGATGTATGGGAGGCCCTGAACGGGGGACCTGCAGGGCGGCCTCTGCGAGGAGAGGCCGGGGCTGCCCTGCGCAGGATACAGCCGGTTCCAGATGGTTCCAGCCAGTTCCAACCGGTTCCAGCCAGTTCCAGCTGGCTCCAGCGAACGCACCACAGGATATTGCTGAGGGGAGTAAATATCTGCATGCTTTGTTTCTTGATACCCAAATCAGTAATTATATATTTATATTAATTGGCCTAAATTAAGATAAATTCCCCAATTACAGTCTGTTTTGCCCATGACAGTTTTATTTAGATTAAAAATCAGTTAGCTGAATTATGTGGGATTTGGTTTGAATTTTATTTTTTACTCTAATGAGAATTTGTCCTTAAATTTGGGCTGCCTGGAATTGTCGGGATTTCCAATAATATCTTGTATTTGTACAGAGCTTTTCATACTGAAATGTCCCAAAATATTTTATAAATTCAAACTACTGGTCATCCAGCTTCCTGTCAATTACAGCACATCCAGTCACAAAGGGTAAAGAATAATTTTGGCAATGGAAATGACAGGCACATCTAATTAAACATGCATTTTTCAATTGCCTTTGGAAAAAAAACAAAAGACCTGATTGCCTTCCAGGAACAAGAATTCATCACCAGAAAATTACTCCAACGCCTTCTCAAAAAGAACATTTCGTGGAGCCAGTCCATCTAGAAACAGTGACAGGAGGTTTCTTCAGCCACAAAACATCAGTGAGATTTTTATTTTTTTAACTTCAGTCCAACAGGAGAAAAAGAACAAAATTTCCTTAGATTTGCCACTTCTGGGGGAAACATCACAGAATCACAGAATCACTAAGGTT
>NW_010544376.1:0-216 GCF_000687285.1 Phaethon lepturus
TGACGAATGGGATTTTGTGTACTCTTTTAGACAGCTTTTCCTGCAGAAGATTACATTGGCTACAAAACGTAGTCTTGCAGCTTACACATTTTGTAGCGTCTGTGGCAAAATAAACTACAAACCAAAAATAAATTAGCAAGTACTAAGACTAATTTTTTTTCCAAGGAATGTTCTCACGCAGCGGCCGAGCCTTTTGCAAACGTTATCGGGGGCAGG
>NW_010544376.1:632-1538 GCF_000687285.1 Phaethon lepturus
CGCAGCGTTATAGCGCAATTGATAACGTTGCTGCTGAGCAACACTAAGGACATCGAACTATTAGAGGGTGACCGAGACGGTCAAAGATCTCGAACGCGAGACGTATGGGGTGCGGCTGAGGTCTCTCGGTTCACTAAGCTTGGACAAGAGAAGGCCAAGGGTGACCTCATCGCAGTCTACAACTTGCTCAGGGGGCAGCTGAGAGGGAGAGCCGATCTCCTCTCTCCGGTGACCAGCGATAGGACACGAGGGAACGGAACGAAGTTGCATCAGGGGAAGTTCACATTGGACATTAGGAAGAGGTCCACTGAGAGGGCAGTCGGTCAGTGGAATGGGGTCCCCAGGGTAGCGGTCAGGGTGCTGAGCCCCGTCAGAGTTCGGGGAGCGTCTGGACGATGCTCTTTGTCACACGGTTTAGTTTTAGGTAGTCCTGCGAGGAGTGGGGAGTTGGACTCAATGATCCTTATCCGTCCCTTCCAACTTCAGGTATTCTATGATTCTAGGAAATCTTCTTGATAAAAATTATCTTATTGTAACAGAGAATTCATGTAACGTGGCTTTGTGCCATGACTGTCTTATTATAATAGCATTTTTTTTCTTTTGCACAGATTTGAGAAAAGGTCCTTCCAGATATACGGACAAGGAATCAGTTATACCTCTGCTACATCCTGTGCGACCAGCAGACGTTAATCATAAGCTGTGATTCTCAGGCAGGTTACTAAGAGCATCAGGTTCTTTTTGCATCCAGCCCCCAAGAAGTTACACATGAGAAATATTAGGCTCAATGTTTTTTTCCCATGAAATACCATAAAAGAATAGTGAGAGGCTTACTAACGTTGCTTCTGTTGGTAATGCACATACCCTATTATTTTTTACTTTCAAATGTTGGAAGTTCAGAGACTATTA
>NW_010544377.1:0-4227 GCF_000687285.1 Phaethon lepturus
GCCATGCTGGCTGTCTCAAATCATCTCCCTGGACACCATGTGCCTTAGCGTAGCTTCCAGGAGGGTCTGTTCCATGATCTGCCCAGGCACAGAGGTGAGGCTGATGGGTCAGTAGTTCCCAGGGTCCTCCTTGCTACTCTTTTTAAAAATGGGTGCAATGTTTCCTTTTTTCCAGTCTCCAGGGACTTCACCTGACTGCCAGGACTTTTCCAGTATCATGGAGAGTGGCTTAGCAACTGCATCAGCCAATTCCCTCAGGACTCTGGGATGCATCTGGTCAGGTCCCATAGACTTGTGCATGTTCAGATTCCTCAGGTGGTCTCGAACTTGATCTTCTCTGACAGTGGGAGGGACTTTGCTCCTCCAGTCCCTGTCTTGCAGTCCATCCACTCAAGAAGTGTGGAAAGAGACAATTCCAGTGAAGACTGAGGCAAAGAAGTCATTGAATACCTCAGCCTTCTCCTTATCCGTTGTTACCAGCCTGCCAGTCTTGCTCATCGAGGGTTGTACACTTTCTTTGACCTTCCTTTTCTGTCTCACATACCTGTAGAAGCCCTTCTTATTATTCTTTGCATGCCAAGTTCAGCTCCAGCTGCACTTTGGCCTTCCTGACCCCATCCCTACACAACCGGGCAATGTGCCTGTACTCGTTCCAGGATACCTGTCCCTGCTTCCACTGCCTGTGCATTTCCTTCTTGCCCTTCAGTTTGCCCATCAGGTCTCATCTCAGCCATGCTGGCCTCTTGTACATCTGGGTTCAAGAGCACTTGTGCTCTGTGAACGTGTCCTTAAAGATCTGCCGGCTCTGTTCTGCTCCCTTGTCCCTGAGGACAGTTTCCCAGGGTTCCTATTGACCAACTCCTTGAAGAGCTGGAAGTTTGCTTTCCTGAAATTCAGGGTCCTGGTTTTATTCTTCGCCTGCCCCATCTCTCTCGGGACTGTGAACTCCACCAGTGCATGACCAGTGCAGCCCAGGCTGCCTCCATCCTTGACATCACCAAGAAGAAAATAAACTCTGTTGGAAGGTGATGTGATATGATGTAAGTAGCATCCAGGGAGAGACACAGCAGGTGCCTCATGTGGAGAGGAACCACACTGGTGACAAAGCTCCCAAACAGGTTCTCAGAAATCTGCAAAACTTGTTTAACTCACTATGAAGTGGTACAATCTGGTGCTGGAAAGCTAGCAAGGATTTCTCAGGGATGTGTGCAGCCAACAGCACTATGTATTTCCAATAAACTAAAATCTTGCAGTACTCTTGTCTATTAGCCCACAGAAACAGATTCCTATACATTCTTTTCCTTGCCTTTTTTCCTCCATGTTAAACTGCCATCATGAGGTGGGAAATTGTTAAGGGAGAGAGTGAACCAGTGGGATTTCATGACTGTTCAGCCAAGAGGTAGAAGTCAACCCTCCTCCATTTCAGGCTTGTTTCAGGTTGCTTCAAAGTTCTTCAAGGAAAGACAGAGTCCACAGATCGCAGAAAATAAAGCAAAACGTCTAAACAACATGAGCTAATGGCCTCTGCCATCACTCTTCTCATTGTTTCACAGTCTCTTCTGTGACATCTTCTCCTGGTCTACCTGCAAGACAGGTTGACCTGAATCCTTCCATGGCTGACTTACCTACAAGAGGCAGTTAGACAGTTTGGGCTGACGCTGATTACAGCCTGCATGGCTGTTTTTATCCTGAGTGCTTGGTCCATCGGAGAGCAGCTTTGCTCTTGACCCTTCAGTGTGTGGCAGATGGGCTTCACAGGTGTCCTGTTTGCACTGGGTTGCTGGTAGCCTTCAAAGTGCTGTGCTGAGTGTCTATGGTAATTAACAAGAGGTGCTACGGTAATGGCTTTATATATACTCTGCTGAGGTGTCCTGAGCCTCTCTCCACGTCTTCCAGGAGGGCTGGTTTTCAGCTGCCACCAAGCAGAGCCCAGGGAAACCAAGAAACAATGGGAGGTTGAAGCAACAGTCATTTCTCAAGGATAACACATCTTCGGCTAATAATGATGTTTGGAAGTAGCCTGTGGCTACAAATAGCAATAAGCAAATGAAATGATCCACAATAGTGAATGGTTTTATTGCAGGGAGGAAATGCAAAAGGGTAGCAAGGCGGGCAGGTGGGAGGGTGCCTCAGCTCTTGGGGAGCAAGGTAGCCCCCCCAGGGGACTTGTGCCATTGGCCCAAATCAGTTTTAAGATTGCAGGACACTGTGGCACAAAGGGAGGACGCCTCTCAGCACTAATACCTGCTCGACTCACCATCTCACCAAGACAGACAACAGCAGTGCTGAGTCCATGTCCTTCCTGTGGTTTTCACTCTCTTTCTCCAACTGCGTCTAGAGAAGGAAGTAATATATATGAACCCTAATTCCCTGTTTATTTTCTTAATAATATAAAGATGACAGAAAGTCTTTAGAGAAACAATGTGAGAAGGAAAACAGAGTGATAAATAAATTAGACCTACATTTCTCTTATTCCATCTCCTTCTCACTATGGAAATAGGCGTTAGCTGTTCTGAAAAGTCAGATAAATGGTGCAGTAATTTATCTTTTTTTTTAATCCACTCTGCAAGCTAGCTACAAAATAGATGTAGAATATTTAGCTATATATAGACCAGGTGTGAATGCTTGTTCTGAAATGACTCTCCTGCCTCTTTTGGTCCATAGCAATCAGAAACAAATGATACATTTTACCAGATTTGAAATTCTAATTAAAGGAAGTAGGAAAGGGGTCAGTTAACAAATACATCAAAGTGCTTCATGCAAATTTGTTTTCTCTCCCTGACCAGAGAGTTAGACATTAATTTAGGCCTATCGTAAATGATCTGTATAAAAATCTTTCTTCACACATTATGGACAAATAAAAGATGCTGATGAGGTTGTTTTCTTTTCAAAATTCATCCTATTTTAACAAACTTTCCATAACATTTACTGTTTGCAATATGACAGTACCTAAATCCAAGCCACAGACCACAACCCATCATACCAGGTGCCGTCAGACAGAGTTAAGAAGGTTTCTGACCCATTACTTTATGTTTTGCAATTTGAATAGGCAGACTGTTTCCTTGACTGGTTCGATAGGGGAGAATAGAAATTCTGGGGGGAAAACACCTCCATTTCGATCAACACAACAGACTGATGTCTTGATTTATACCTACTGTCTGACACTGAGGAAAGGCTGCTGGAAATGAAAGACAAAAAATGAGGGAGGAGATGAGCAGAAGCAATTCCTTGCTATTTCCAGAAGAAAGCAAGGAAGCATTTTCCAGAAGCACTCAGAGTGAGACTCTCTTCCCATAGGGCTGGATCTGTGGGATGGATGCTTGGAGGGCAGAAATCTAGTTCTGTGGAACCCACCCATGTTTTCAAACACAGAAACCTTCATTTCATGCTGCAACAGGAATCTCCTTCAGGCCACAAAGGAGCAGAGGGAATCAATGCATTCATAAGAATCATAGAATCGTTTGAGTTTGAAGAGACCTTTAGTTGCTTAATCTTTATATATTAGTTATGGTCAACTTTGACGATTCGTTGTGTGATTACTTATGTGATCCATACACAAGGTTAATTGGTTTTCCCAGAGATGGTTCCTGTTTTCATTAATTTGATAACCCATCCATTCTGTGGACCATGCATCAATGTACACATTTTAGACAGCCTGTTCTTCCGTGGATCATTTTTCCAGGTAATCATAGAATCATTGAATAGTTTGGTTGGAAGGGACCTTTAAATGTCATCTAGCCCAACACCCCTGCAATGAGCAGGGGCATCTTCAAATAGACCAGGTGGCTCAGAACTCTGTCCAACCCGACCTTGAATGTTGCCATCAATGGGGCATCTACCACTTCTCCTGGGAACCTGTGCCAGTTCACCACTCCCATCGAAAAAAATGTCTTCCTTATGTCTAGTCTGGATCTACCCTCTTTTAGTTTAAAACAATTACCCCTTGTCCTACCGCTACGGGCCCTGCTATAAAAGTCTGTCCCCATCTCTGTTACAAACCCCCTTTAAGTACTGGAAGGTTGCAATAACGTCTCCCCAGAGCCTCCTCTTCTCCAGCCTGAACAACCCCAACTCTCTCAGCCTGTCCTCATAGGAGAGGTGCTCCAGTCCTCTGATCATTTTTGTGGCCCTCCTCTAGAGGCGCTCCAACAGGTCTAGAATCACAGAATCACAGAATCGCTAAGGTTTGAAAGGATCTTCACGATCATCAAGTCCAACCATTAACCC
>NW_010544378.1:0-1350 GCF_000687285.1 Phaethon lepturus
TTCTGTGACTGCCAGTCTCTGAGCTGGTGCTGCTCTGAAGTCACAACCTCATGGCCCATAGCTGTCCCCACTAGACCCTGTGGTCTCACTGCTGCCACCTCTATGCCATCTTGGCCCTTTCAGTGGGCAGAAGCCAATGCAGAGGGCTGTTCGCTGCAGGTCTGTCCATGCTGTTTCACTCCCTGCTGATGCCCAGAGAAGAGCACATACGTATTTCATCCAACAGTGCAGCAGGGAGCAAAGGGGACAAGAAAGTCCGCTCAGGAACGCAGGTGATGTGGTGTGTTCACCTTGGCTGGATGCCAGGTGCCACGAAGCCACTCTATCACTCCCCTCCTCAGCAGGACAAGTGGGAGAAATTAAGATGGAAAAAACCCCAAACACGTGGGTCAAGGTAAAGGCAGCTTAATAAAGCAAAAGGCAAAGGCCGCACATGGAAGCAAAGGAAAACAAAAGATTCATTCCCTAATTCCTATCAGCAGGCAATGTCCAGCCACAAGTGAAGCAGGGCTTGTACATGTACCAGTTGCTCTGGAAGACAAATGTCATAAAAAATGAATGCCCCCCACTCCTCCTTTCTCCTAGCTTTATTGCTGAGCTGACATTATATGGTAAGGAATATCCCCTGGGCCAGTTTGGGTCAGCTGTCCTGGCTGTGTCGCCTCCCAAGATCTTGCCCAGCCCCAGCCTACTGGTGAGGGGGGATGCAGGAGAGACAGCCTTGATGCTGTGCCAGCACTGCTCAGCAGCAGCCAAAACACCGGGTGTTACCAACACCGCTCCGGCTACCAGTACAAAGCACAGCACTATGAGGGCTGCTATGGGGAAAATGACCTCCATCTCAGCCGGGCCCAGTACAGGTGACTAAGCAAGGCTGGTGCTGCGGAGGAAATGATCCTCCCCTGCAGGACCTGTGCTGTGGACCAGGCACACAGGCAGAAGTGAAGGACTTGTGCAAACGGGGCAGCAGAGTGTGATATCAAGGGGTGTCAGGAGCTACCACCTCCTCCAGCAAATCCAGCCCAGGACAGACCTGGGGACCCAGGATCTCTGCCTAGGGAGGGGGCTGCCGCCTTCCCCTTTGCAGGTGCCACCAGCAGCGAAGCTGCACTCGTGTCCCAGAGACACCCAGACACATGCACAGACACATGCACGGGCACATGCACAGGGCACATGCACAGGCACAGGGCAGATGCACAGACACATGCACGGACACATGCATGGGCACATGCACGGGCACATGCACGGGGTACATGCACGGGCACATGCACAGGGCACAGACACGTGCACAGGGCACATGCATGGGCACATGCATGGGCACATGCACGGGCACACGCACGCAGCCGGCCA
>NW_010544379.1:0-22472 GCF_000687285.1 Phaethon lepturus
CAGCTCTCTCAGTACTCTCGGGTGGATAAAGAAAAGTGACAGAAGGCATGAATTTGCCAGTCAAATACATAGAAGTTAAGTTTTTTTTTTTTTTCTGGAAAATACATGTACTTATTTTAGTTCCAAACATGGCATTTGGTGAAACTTTCTGAGTAAAACATTTAAGATAGTGGTATATAGTAAGATAACACTTTTTAATAAAGTATCAGACTTTCACATCATTTTATTAAATGTTAAGATATTTTTAAACTAAGAAATACTAGTTAAGGTCCTTCAAAAAAAAGCACCAGTGAGGTTCCTTCCACCCAGTAATTAGTAACCCAGTGCCAAATACTTCTCAAACTCAATACTATATTGCCAAAACTTTGACATCAGTCTCTTTATGCTAAAACAGACCTATGCATTATTGTGGACTAATACAGAGACTTCCCTGTCACTCATTCTTCTGCAGTGTAAAATCTTAAATTTGTGTTTTCTGAGAGCTTTTCTTCTGCTGATAGATTTTTAGCGGGCTGTTATTAGCTTGTTGAAATGAAACTACTGTTGGTATGCAAAACTTTAATACAGAACTAACGCGGAGTAACCTGGTATCAGGGTGGCCTTGTTGCCTTGCCAAAGACGTGTGTTCCGATAGGTTCTGTTATTCTTTGGCCACATGCACATAGCAACTAATGAAGATTAACATGAAGATCATGTTAATTTTATAAAAGGTAGTCCCCATTTAAGAAGAGAGAACTATAACACTTGCATAGTTCTTTAGCTCTAATTCAGTGTAAAATATGCTAAATTGCAAGATTGAATGTTTGATAAAAAGGATAGACAATTAGATAACATTTCATCAGTAATAAATTATCTAATAAAGAATCTGGCTCCAACAGAGGTGTCAGTATCTGTTTAGTTTAGTCACCATTTCCTTAAGCTTACCGGGCATGAAGTCCAAGTCCTCAATCACTGGAAGTTCCTGACGCTTAAATCTAGGTAAAGGGACCTAGACACTTTCAGGAGCTTTATGGAGACATTTCTTCCTTCTGAGCAAGTAGTCTGGTAGACCTTTTTGAAGACTGTCCAGTAGTTTTGTTCCATGAAAACTGTACACGTCTGTTTTGAGTGTTGGTTTGGTTGAGCCCCAGGGAGGGCAAGGCAAACAAGCCTCTGCCTCCAGTCTAAGGACAGGAGAGAGGTCTGCTTCATGGGGAATGGCATGGTGGAAAATTTCTAATAGAAGAGTAGGAGGCTTGATTCACAAGACAGGAGGATTTATTCTTCCCATACGGAGGCAATCCTTGGAGAAGTTTGAGAATAAACATGTTTGGCCTTTACAGACTGTGGCTATTGCCCTTGTGATGTCAAAACCACAATTCACCTGTGGGAATTTGAGTGTGTGTTTTCATGTTGCAGCTGAAAAGATAATAAAGAGGTTTATAAAACCAAATAAGTCTACCTGCTGAAACTTGGTTAAATTGTTAACTTGGTTAAATTATGGTTAACTTATTGGTTATGGTTAAATTAATTGGTTAACTTGGTTAAATTATGTCTATTCCCTCTCATTCTTTTTTTTATTGATGAAATAATAAAGAAGCAAAGATCTTTAAAGAAGTCTATATTTTTTCTGTTTCCATAAGTGATAATTACCTTGATGACCATGAGAAATCTTTCCAATCCTATGATCAGCTGTTCTGTGAAGTATAAAGGTTTATTGACCATAGTCCAAGCCAAGATAATTCTAAGAACCCATTATCAAACAATATAATTCAATATAATCTCTTAGCTGCTTCAGTTCAACACAAACCATGCTCTTCTGCATTTTAGTCTGAATGAATTTATTTTTAACAAGAACTGTGTATTCTATAAACTTAAAAGGCTTTGTTTACGTAGAACAAAAAAAATCGTATTGTTCAGATGTTATTTATCTCAAATATTTTTCTTCCTGGGTTTTTGTTTGTTAGTTTTTTTTATGTTCATTTCTGTAAGCAATAAAGTAAAAATATAAACAGGTTATCTTTTAAGATATGAAAATAAAATATACTGGCATTTCCAGCTGGATTCATTTTACTGAGAAAGTAAATACTTTCATATTTTCAAATATTGTCCCTGATTTTTCCAGGGTGTGAGCTCAAACTACTCACTGAGTTTAGCTTATTTCTTAGACAAGTCTGATTAACTTCTGGCTTAGTAGATTTCCTTCTTATAAAACAGCTAACAGAATCTTAAAGCTAAAAATAAGAAATGTAAGTATATATTTACTTAATCATTAAAGTATAGCAATATTTTAATGTTCTTGTGTTTAATGCTTCAATAGTACTTGCCAACCTCATTCAGAAATACATCTTCCTACTGTTTTATGCATGCTACATGTATCAGATACATTAATCTCAGTACACAAAAGATTGACATATTCTTCTCAATCATAAATTAACTAATTTTAAAAATATCTCATAAGCTTAAGTTTAGATCACTTTTATGGTACTGTGATTCAGCATTAAAACAGTTGCAGGCTCTTAGAAATTTTTTTTTTCAGTAAAGGAATAGATAAAATTTTTTTTAAAATGCCCTAATACTGTAACACAAATTATTATTCTTCTTCTTTGTGTCTCTCCTATAGCTGGTACTGTCTGTGAATCCTCATTGGATTGTACAGTAGGTACTGATTTTGCATTTTTAATGGCTTCTTTAATACTTTAAACTATATCAAGAACATTTGCCAGATTTAAATCTTTCTCTCTTAACATGTTTCCTCTTTCTCTAGGCTTGAAGTTATTTGTCTTTCCAGCTATTCAAACATGAATGATTCTATGAGCCAGTGCACTAAATGTCCACATAAAGATAAATTCCTGTAAAGCAGTTTCCTCCTTATCATTTGGTTCTCAGGGGTTTTGCTTTCCAAAGGCAATAACAGTTTCTGCCAAAATATTTATACCCAGCACAAGTTACTTATCAAGTGCAGCAAATGTTTTATCCAAAACTGTAAAAGAAGAGCATTTGATATGCCAGGTAAATTATAAAAGGTCCTTCCTTAATCCAGCCTCCCAAAAGTGCAGCAGAAGTAAAAGTGACAAGAAACCTGCAGAAAATATCTTGATTAAGTGAAAAATCAATAAAGACAATCCCAGGACTAGTATCACTCATTCATCTGTTGAATAAGGAAGTTCAGAACCATTTAGTGGCACTTTCTTTGTTTATACCTTTCTGTGATACTACTACCGCTGCAAATGATGAGGCTGAAAAGATTCATAAAGGGTAAGATTCAAAAGGCAGATTAACAAATACTGTCCGTACTAAGGAATTGCTTATATATATATAAATATATATATACACATGTATAATTTCCTATATAATCACACCAAGATGAAAGTATGATAGCAGCTGTTATTAATAGATGTATTTGCAGTGTGGGTAGGCTAGACTGGATAAGTGACAAGCCACAACACATTAGCAACCCAAACATCGCATAAAATTATGGTTCTGATCTTTATCTCTCAGAGAAGTCACAGAGCTCATGGTGCTCTTTTGTTTAGGTGGATGGAAGCTAGACAAAAAGGCCTTCTTTAATTGTTGGAAGTTTGATTTCAAGTAAGAGAGAGAGAAAAAAGAGCTTTTCATGAAGGATATGGAGGATATCTGAAGGAGACCATAGCCCAGTGAAAGCAAGTTTGATATACCAGTAATAGAGAAGTCCAACAATTTCATTGTTAATGTCATGTGACTGTAATGTTTCCCCAGTTTATATTTAAAATCTGATTTTATCTTGTTTTAAAATTTCAGAATGAGCAAAATGTTTTATCCCCAGATCCTATTAATATTTAGTTCAAATAGCAGAGAAGAATTAGTGGGAATGTTTAATAGGATGGTAAACAATACTGTGGTAGGCATATTAAATATATTTTAATATAATGCTTAATTTTTCAACAAGTCTTTAACAAGATTTATTTAATGTCGCCTAAGTCTTTACCTTACCTGTAAAATTTAGAGCAGATGCACTATTATGCACTCCACAAAATGTGGAGTATTAGGCTCATCATAAAATGGTGGAGCACTAAACACTGCACAGCACAGGTTGAGCTTGACATATGAAATGTAGGCTCCTTTTGTAACTTGATGATTGGTTCTATTTTTAGTAAATAGGATTTAAGCACCTGCTTTGCCCCCTCATAATTTCAACATCTGTGGAAGGTTTCTTGTGCTTTGTCATTCAGTAAAAAGTGCTAGCAACAGTCTCTGGCTGCTTCATTTATCACTGTAACACTTGGTACTGTATTTTGAATTGATTGTTTCAAAGATGCAGCCTACTCTGCGTTCAGTAGGTAATTTTGTGCATTATCCGAAATGTCTTGCTTCATGGTAATAATAAAATCTAAGATATTTATCAAGGTCTAAGTAATAAAACAGTTTGGAGATGGCTTCAGCCTCTAAATTAAGATACATTCCTTTTTTCAACAGAGACTGAAAACCCTGTATAGTGTTCCTCTAAGGAGCATCTCAGTTTTTTGAACTGTAGTGGTTAATTTGCAACAGAAGTCAGTATTTCTAAATTGCAAAGGGGAAACATGCGCACTACAGCACTGGCTGATAACAAAATTCCTACTATGTTCCCTCTTCATAAAAATAAAAGATTTCTTATAACTTAATTGACTTTGTCATCTTTTTAAGCTTCTCTAGAGGCTGCTTTTTAAACCTTGAAAGTTTGCCTGCAGGCTGCTGCAGAGGAGACTGTTCTTTATATATTACATACCACAGAAAAATATGGGTTTTTTTTGAAATGTATAATGCAGCATTTTGTGTTGAGGTGAACATTTAGAAATATCACACTAATAATGGTCCAAAGTGGGAGTATTTTACTGCAAGGAAGGTTTTTGATATGAGAATTTAAGTTCATTAACCTTGAATAAATGTATTTTAAAGTCTGTCATTAATTTCACAAGCCAATCATTACAATTTTCAATGTTATGAAGAGCCTTTGCAGTTTGGAATTAGAAGGGTTTTGTGTGCTTGAGAAAAACTTGTATCCTTCTCACCAGCTGCCTTTCCCTGAGCCCTCGTCTGGTAAAAACTTGCATGTTTATAAAGCATTGAGTGTTTGCATGGTCTGAAAGTCAGTTTGCCAGTTTGATCAGCAAATACTTATCAACAAATATTAAAGAGGGAGGATGTAGCACAAAATTGACTCTTTTCAATATCAAAGTTCCCTGTCCCATTTTTAATGATACATGGTACTTAAAAATATGGACAACGTTTTTGTCTTTGACAGCAGATAATTTTGATTTCTTTGGCTTTATGTTAGCGCTAGTGATATTTACTATGGAATTCTCAAAGTTGTGTTGATTTGTTTCTTGAATAAACTTTCTTTCATTAGTAGCTCATTATCAAGCTATTGCAGAGACAGACTGTCTGTATGACTAAGAAATTAAAGACATGATAAAAGTTACAGTAGCAAGGAACATTAAATTTGCTTCTTAAGTCAGGAAGAGGAAGAATAGCAGGTTTGAATATATCTTTCCATATACTGTCTCTTTCCTGATGTCAGGTTGGTTAGAATATGAAAGAACTAAGTAACATTAATTCTGGGGTTCACCAGTATACAAATTTCAGAACCAGCCATAAGTATTGATGGACAAGAGTGAGTTCAATTGAAAATTGACTTGCTCAGTTTAACATGTAGGAAAGTATTTTATTTCAGACTAAAGGTCAAATTGTAGAAGAACTGTAGTTTTCTTTTTTTAATCTTTAATCTAAAGCAGTAGACTTAGTGTTCTGGAAGTAAAAAGAAATAGTAAAGTAGGTTTCATATTGGCTGAATTAGGTGTTAAAGATAAAATACTTAAGTACTTTTTGAGAAGTCTGTAATGTTCTACAGACATTGGAAAAGGCTGAATAAAAGTTAAACTGCTGAATTCTTGTGGGTTTTTTTAATGTTTTTGTCCAGAAAGTCATTATGGGACATGACATGGTGTAGTACAGAGCTTTCTGCAAAATATGTAAAAGCAGTAATTATAAAGGAGTTCTAGTGAAAAATTTCTTCCCAACATTGCTATTGCAAGAATGAGATTAACCCCAAAGAACAAATAAGTTTTCTGCCCTTGATAATTCTAATTTACCTGGGATTTCTGCAAAGAACTCCACTACTCCATTTTCTGGCTATGAGTGAATTCAAAACCTTCTGGGGAGGCTAAGATTATGAAAAAAATAATCCAGGGGAAAAAAATCCAGATCATCTTTTTTTTTTTTTCCCTGAAAATCTAGATACCTGCAGAAAGCTTAATATGTCCCCCCCAAAAGCTTTCCTCTGTTGAGAAAAGTATGTTTTCCCTGCCAGCAGGGACATAAAAATTCTCAAGTATAAGCTCTGAAGTAACATAAAAAACCAACCCAAACCTCCACCCTTAATAAATACTTAATATTCCAAAAACAAACCTGAAAAAACAAAACTTGGAAAATACAATAGTGAAACAAGAATCTCAGGAGAAAAGATCTGAATTTTTGCTATACAAAATGCACAGATTTTTGTCTTATTCTGCCTCTAGATTTGTATTTTATCCACTCCCATACCTTTTATCTCAGAATTGTACTTGAAAGGATACATTCCTTTTGTCCAGATCTTTTCTCGGTTGCTTTTTTAATTCTTTTTGTGTTCACAGTTTAATTTGGATACAATAATTGTCTTTCTTTTTCTTGTTCTTTCTTTTCATGTATCTCGGTAGTCTATCTAAAATCTCTACGTTATACAGGTTATTTTAACAGTATACCTATGACTAATTTTATTTATTACAGTGCAAGTTTCTTAGAGCTTTGACCTTTTTCTTTAAATTGAGGTACAACACATATGGTTCATACATTTGGATTTTTTTTGTTGTTTGGAAGCTTGTCTGGAATAGCTTGTCTGGAAGCTATGACCAAACAATTTTTCAATGATATGTGAGGTTTTTTTCCTAGTAGTTTCCTTTGCATTTAATGTGGATTTAGCAAAGAGCTTGAGAAAAAGTGTGATAGAAAGCTTAGACATAAACCTTGTGTGAAATTCCCTGATCCTTCTCATACACAAATGCATTCACATTCAAGAAGGAAAACTTAAGAATATGCTGGGTCTCTATGGAATCCAAGCAGTAACTGTGACATTCTTAAACACATGGAAACCTAAACAATGTGCTCTCATCTGGGTATATTACTGGAATGGTCAACCACCTTGTTTTACCCTCTCCTAAATTTCTTAAAGGAGAAAAAATGCTGGGCTTGTGAGAGCACAGTTAGCCTTAACACTATGAGTTAAAACATTATATTGACTCTTATTTTATATTTCAAAAATAGGAGTAGTCTTCATATACAGATTTCTCCTAAATCTGTTTGTATTTTTTCTGGTTTTGAGCATAATGCCATTTCCATTCATGACAATTTCTGATGGAAAGCTTTAGCTTTTTTCCTCTCTTCAGGTGAATGTTGGGTGCTCACCTATTTTATATTACTGGTTTCTTTCATTCCAGGGAGGAAAAAGCTAGTCATTTGAAGGAAGAAACTAGCACTTACATTCTAATTCTGTAGACTCATGAGTCTTCAGAACAATTCCATATTTTAGCTTGTTCAGTTTAAAGGGAAAATACCCCAAAAACCTACAAGACCTACAAAACTAATCTTTACATGGAAACATTATTTGTTTAGCTTTGTCTAGCTGTAAGAATGCAAGGCTTGAATGTATGCTTTGAATTTTTTGTTGTAGTATGTTTTGTATGTTTTGAACATATGAATATATGTTTCACTTAACTGAGCAGAGAGGTAAACGGGAGGAAGAACCACCCACAGTCCTGTGAGTTGACTGATTTTTCTCTGGAGCTCAGATCTGAGACATTTTGTAGAATCTTTATCCTGGAATTTTTATTTTTTTTTTTTCTATGAGCAAAACAAACAGGGACAAGGAGAGACTGGATGAGGCTGCTGTCTTTGAGAAAGAGTAAGAGGAGGAAGGCACAGATCTGAAGCTTCAGAACAGCTTCATTGTACTGGTAGAAGGTTAGGGAACAAGAGCTAGCCAAGCCTGAAATACAAGTCAACATCAAGAAAAAGCAGCAGATAGTATTAGTTGGAGGGGAACAGTGGGGAACGGAGGCCCCCATCTGCCAGTCCCACTTGCTGTCTAAGGAGACTTATTGCTTGCCAGAGACTCAGATACCAGATGATGTGGAGAGACTGCTGAGGCTTGTCCAGCCCTTGGAACATTATCTGCTGCTGTTCATCCCTGTGGGCACCAGTGGTACTGTGAGGGGAGATGTTAACCCCACCAAGAATTGCATCACAGCTCTGGGTGTGAGGGTGAAGGCCATTGGAACGCACACAGTTTCTCCTCAATCCTGACGGTAAAAGGGAAAGGCTTGGTTAGGAGCAGATGGGTATGGCAGGTCAGTAACTGGTTGCACAGCTAGTGTCAGACAGAGATTTAGCTTTTATATCACATGATCCTTTCTGAGGATTGAGGCCTGCTGGACAGGCCTAGTTTTTAGGGCCCAAAATTGGAAGGAAAAATGAAAGAAATTAGGCCCCCCCATTCATATACCTTGCTATTTTAAAATGAAAATTTATTGATAATTTCCAAAACAGAAAATGCTTTCTTGTTTAATCAAATAATGTATTTCCTACAACAATTATACCTTTTGTATAACATTCAATTTATATCTTTTCCCTTTTCCTCTGTCCCCTTTTTCACATATCTGATGTGGAGACCTAGTCTTCCAATAAATATGTCAACATAAAGTGATTATTAAGTGTCTTATAAAGATTCAAGGATAGTATCACAATTTACCCTTGATGAACAGTGAGAAAGTCATATGTGTTGGTAATTAGTGAAGATTCTTCTTATTGGGTATATGGTAATCACAACTGCCTAAGGCTGGATGGTGTGTTGATAATAACAGGAATGTGCTTTATAAAAGAAGAGAAGCAAAGCAGTACAGAGATGAGAAAGAATGCAGATTTAGGGAAGTGTAATGACATGAAGGAAGGTGCGTATTTTCATTGTTTGACAACAGGACATATTCTTCTTTAAGCTCATCTAACTCACTTTCTCTGTTTCTCACTTTGCTGGTGCGGAGGGTGCTTGGGAGGAAAGGGGTTGCACTCCACTCAAGGCTGCATGCTTCAATTTGTAAGTTTTACTCAGGATATCATGATATTGTCCATTTCATACATATTTAAAATGAAAAGTGCACAAGCCATTTAAAAGCCAATATATCTCTCCTCCTATTTGTACATATGCTACCCCATCAAAGAAAAATCTCTCTACCAGACCTCTCAACAATTAAACCCCTTGTGGGCTTTCAATTGCAGAAGCACTGACAGTAGTGTTTCAACTGAAAATTAATGTGACTGAGGACAAGAAAGCAGTGGGTGTGAGGAGTTACCACAGACTTGATCTGCTGAAACCCTGGGATCTACATAAACTACAACATGTATTCATAAAATGATACAAATCCATTTAACAAGTAAAGATAAATGATCAAGTAAAAATTGACTGAGCCACCAGAATCAAAGGATAGTCATCAATGATTTGACACCATCAGTGACCTGTAACGAATGGAATACCTCAAGGGTCAATGCTGGGATCAATAGTGTTCAATATCTTAATCAATGATCTGGATAATAACATAGAATTCACCCTCAGGAAATGAGTGGATATTATTATATAAAGGGAGTGGCTGATGTACCAAATGTCAGAGCTACAGTTCGGATGGACCCGAAGAAAGTTGACAAGTGATCCAACAGAAATGTATTGAATTTCAGCAAGTAGCATGTCAAACTTTTGGACTTTGGACAAAATAAATATTGTACAGCTTAGAATACCAACTGGCTAAATAACCATGTACCATGCACCTAGGTATGACTCCTTCATCATCTCCCTGTCTCCAGTTCCTTGAAGGTTAGAGATTATGCTAACCAAAGGTGTAATCTTTGTGTAAACCTCTTTGAAAAAGTTGTAGGGAACTTCCAGGAGTAGAACTGGCTCTGGACAAAATAAGTCAACAATATCCTGAAGCTTTTGTTCTTTTTTTGGTGCTACAGAATTGGAAATACATACGATATCACAACTGATAGCTCATATTCATTGAAACCACTTGTTAGAGGAGCACTGGCCAAAGTTGAGCTTGCAGGAATTTCACAAAATTCTTATTAAAATACAAATTCCTGCAGTAAAACTCCAACACTAGCAACCTGATTCAAAGACCACTGAAAGCAGTGCACAATGAACTGGAGTGAATTATATTCCATCTTAGTGTCAGTTCATTATTTATATACATAGAATGGCCAGTAAATCTGTAGCAGTAGCAAGAAGGTGTACATATGTACATTCATATGCACAAAGAGAAACATGCTTAGAAATTTACTGAGAAACTATAATATGAAATCAAAATAATCAAATTATCTCTATATGGCATCTCAAAAGTAGAATAGTAAACACAGGACTTTTAGCGGAAGTATTTCTTGTGAGTTCCTGATCTGAATGAGTTTTGACCTTTTGGTTAAGTGACAGAGGATATTCTTCTGAAGACATGAAGAGGGCTGGTGATTGAGTTACAGTGATCTGTATCAGTGGCTTGGATGAGGAAAGCAAGCAAATTGTTTTCCAGCATAACTAAACCTCAATCATATATCTAATAATGTGTAAGCTGTAATTCATGATGGGAGACACCATTATTTCTCAAAAGAAGTTGGAAGTCACAGGGAAAAGTTAACTGAAGAGAAAGTTGCCAATGTGACACTGACCAAAGGGGCTAATATATTGTATAAACAGGACATCAGTAGAGTGATTGCATAATCTGCATATTGGCTACCATTGAATATGATGGATTATCTGTAGCTGACATGCAGGAATGATGTAGAAAGAAGCACAGAACTGAAGATTGACTCTTGAAGTGCTAACAAAATCATTGTAATCATTATGCAAAATGAATTGGTGGAAGAAAACCATGACTAGTATAGGCTATATTTTTTTTAACAAATACTTTGGCACAAAACGAGTCCATTGGTAGATCAAAGTTAATGCTGGGTCTCTTTTTATTTCCATCTTATACTGTTTGGAAGATTTCACTTCAAATTAGGCTTAATTTGGTCTCCTAGGTGTAAATTACCCACTATACATGTAGTTCAAAGCTTTCTGAAGAACTACCATCTCACAAACCTTTGCTTTCTTGAGTGTGGGCTCTCTGGAGAACCTCCCTGAATGCACCACACTATTTTTTCTCCTGTCTCATGAAGATGATGACAGAAGATCAACAGACTTGTCAGATGTCCCAACCACCATTGTCTATATAAAGATTAATGTATAGAAACTTTAATTCTGGTCCTGTGCAATTTTCAAGTGGCACCATGTACCTGCTGCCTCCTCCATATCCCCACTGAGTTTGGCGGTGTTAGGCGTGAGGCACCCTAGACAGGGTATGGGAGATTTAATCCTAAACCCCCAGCCAACATATTTGGCTGGGAAGGAATAGGCAAAGTGCTGGCTCCAAGGTCTCAGGACACCCTCTTTGCTGGAACAGAGCAGAGGGGTGATATAAATAAGGTCACTCATGACATTGTTTTCCATGGGTTTCTCTGCTGTGGGGATAGGAGGGTAAAGAGCTTAGAGGGAATCTATCCACCATAAGGTGTTGAAGCCGAGGTGTATGTGAATATGTAAATTTCAAGGGTTATCACTGACCCGTTTTGCAAACCCTTGTGTATGACTGAGGTGTATCTATGAAACCATGAAGGTTTCAAAGGAAGAACTAACAGCTTCCTGAACTAAGACACAGTGGAGAAACCAGTGCTCTCTTTCTGAGTTAGAACAATAAAATCTGTGACATCCTGGTGCCATTCTGCATTGTGGCAGAGGTTGCACGCCCCTGTGCCACTGGGTCATGTGATTCATCTGACAATGGTAAATGTATGAATGGTAGAGGAAAAGGAGTAATATGGCATAAAATTACTAAAATCAAGAACAGAGGCAGAAAACTGGGAGAAAGATGTGGGGTTTACATGACCAAAATCAATATCATCCTGTTAGCCAACATGATCCCCTAGAGACTAACACTAAAAAATCTGGCCAATATGGTCTAAACAAAAGGCACAAAAGCAACACTTGCAGTGGTGGTAAGAATGAAAGAATCTCCAGTAACTGCCACATTTTCCAGATCCAACAGCTTCCTGTGTCTTTCCAGGAGATTTGGACATCTAATGCACGCAGGTACGGTGGCTCCATAGTCTAGGACTGCATATTAGCTGGTCAGGTTGATCTCCACTTCTTCCTATAGGTGGCCCAGTATTATTACCCAGAAATATGGTGTGGCAGCTCTGGCAGGAAGACCTCATAGAATCATAGAATAGTTTGGATTGAAAGGGACCTTCAAAGTTCATCCAGTCCAACCTCCCACTGCAATGAGCAACATCTTCCACTAGTTCAGAGTGCTCAGAGCCCCGTCCAACCTGATCTTGAATGCTTCCAGGGATGGGGCACCTACCATCTCTCTAGGCAACTTGTTCCGGTATTTCACCAACCTCATTGGGAAAAATTTCTTCCTTATATCTAGTTGAAATCTACCCTCTTGTAGTTTAAAAACATCACTCCTTGTCCTATCGCTACAGGCCCTGCTAAAATGTCTGTCCCCATCCTTCTTATAGGCCCCTCTTAAGATCTCCCCAGAGTCTTCTCTTCTCTAGGCTGAACAACACCAACTCTCTTAGCCTTTGTTCAGAGGAGAGGTGTTCCATCCGTCTGATCATTTTTGTGGCCCTCCTCTGGTCCCGCTCCAACAGGTCCATGGTAGGGCTGGCAGTCGATGGCAAATATGAAACATTTGGTCTCTATACATTAAGAAAAGCACTTTGTGGTGTCCGAATTGTTTTTGAAGATTCAAGTGCACTTGCAGGATAGGTGTGAACTACTTTGACATTACAGAATCACAGAAACACTAGGTTGGAAAGGACCTTCAAGATCATCAAGTTCAACCATTAATCCAGTGCCACCATGTCCCCTAAACCATGTCCTGAAGTGCCACATCCACACGTTTTTTGAACACATTCATTGAGTGGAGGCATTATTGGTTTCATTTCCTCTGGAAGGGCTCCAGTGAGTGTGTGTTCTGAAGCTGCTTTGAGAACTAACCCAACACATAATAAGTGGAGACAATCAAGGGATTTTCTTCAAAACCTCATTACTGTTCCCATCCAGACTGCAAGTGCAGACATAGCCTTAGACAACTAATTTAATTCTGGAACTCCTAATACTCATCTTCTACTTCCCAAGTCTCTAGACTGCCCTTGTCTTCCTTTCCCTGGCTTTTCTATCTACTGCTGTAAAAGCTACAAATGATATTTGATTTTGTGGTTTTGCTTGGTTGCTTGTTTGTTTTAAAGGTGCTTAGAATTCATGCAGTCAAATTCTGAGATCTTTGAGAAATATATAAAAACTGTGATATCAGGCTACTCTTGTAGTGAATAAATAAGTACTGTAGTTCTCTCGGAGAAACATCATATCCTTTGAATTACCTCATACCTCTTGTGCTGTGCTGATTGATGGCTTTATTAATTTATGATAAATATACTTAAGTAACTTGTAAATATTTGGTTAAAAATTAAAATGGTTTCTGAAGACAACAGAAAAAAAGACACACAAGAAGAAAGAAAAACCCTAGAAGAACCCACTTTGTTAACTTTAACTGTTTCAGGGGGTTGTTAATTTGTTTTAATGTTGATGGTAAATAATCTTTTCCTGCAGTGCAGGTACTGCCAGCATGAATACCTGTACTAAATGAAAATGAGGTAGAAGAAAATAATCTGAAATAGTCAGGAAGTAAATTAAGTTTTCCTCTGAGCATGCTTAGCTATGCAAAATAAGCAATAGGATATTACAAGGGCTTTTATTAAGTGTTTTGGAAAATAAAAACTTGTGGAACACTTTGTAAAGATCAGTTCTGAATGAAATTTAGTATATTTCCTAAACTCAAGAATCCTTTTTTTCACGTTTCCTTCAAAAGAACACATTCCAGTTTGAAACCATTGAAAGATAACATGCAAATATGTAAAAATATGTGGAAAGATTGCTACGTACTTACTGCATGCAAATTCATCACACTTTGAGGGGAAGGAGTAAATACAAAAACAAGCAAGACAGTGCTGTATATTGAACAAATTTGAAGAATCACCTCCACTGAAAAAATATTTAAAAGCTTTAGAGTTTTACAGTGACAGACCTTATAGGCCACACAGCCTGTGTGAAATTGGATTTTGTGTGATTATTTCTGGGCAATAATTCAGAGCAAATAACATCAAGAAAGGCTTGCATAAATCCTGACAGAAAAAGTGGATTTAAATCAAACTAATAGGTTGAAAAACATATGAAATATGCTTTGTACTGTGCCTTGGAGACACATGGCCAAATCCATATTCAAAAAGTAAAAACAAACCAGAGTGATTTGAAGAATAAATTACTTGTCATCGTGATCTTTAAAAATGCCAGAATTTAATGCAAAAATATAATCCTAACATTTATTGCAGCAAAAATAAATGTCAACATATTAGACTTAACTGGCTAAGCCTTGTGGTAGCATTTCTATAAAGTGAAAGGAACATGACAAGTTGTATTTCACATTTATTAGAATGAGATTTGGTCTTCTTTATCATAAACAGTAGATTTAAACACTTTATTTTAATTTACTTCACAGAATTGAGAAAAACATTGACTCAGATAAGAAGTGGAATACCATATACACTTTTCTCTGAAGCAATCAATCAATTTTAGAAGCTAAATATGCAATATGACAACACTAGAGCTTTGCAGTAGAATACAAAATGTAGCATCAAATGTTTGTGCCACTGCAGATACTACTTAGAAGCATATCTGCTATATCTAGAACATTGTAAAATTTATGATCTTCTAAAATTTATGATTATCGGTTATAACAGATATATCTTCATAAGCATGTAAGTACACATTACCAGACAGAAGGACTATATCTGAGAGTATCTTTTGACTCAGCTAGGTACATACAGAGAGACAATCATTGTTCTAATTCCTTCTAAAATTTTGATATCTTGTAACACGTGTGTGTACTTCCTCACCTTCCATTACTTATGACATTATTTATGCTTTGCAAAGTATTCTCTTACACACTATCTTTCCATTACTAACATAAATTACATATATGAAACTTAGGTATCACACATATGAAACTTAGGCATTACAGAAACTATCAGTTTTTTAAGCCTTGTCTTCGTAAGAAACAATCCAAATTCCTTGGAAATTAATACAATTCTTCCTGTTATAACAGTGGCAGCATAGCCTTCAAGGGCTTTTAAGTTACCATTTGTTGCCTCACAGGTTTAAAATGTTGAGAATATTTTCTTTCAGACAACAGTATTTACATAAGTCTTTTATCTAGAATAATAAAGTAGTATAGATATTAAAACAGCAATATCATAACTGCATTAAACATCTATATGCAATAACATTTTTAAAAAAGGATTGTAATTGAAATTTTAAAAAATACATTAAATGAATATATTTAAAATTGCAAAAATTAGGCACTTAGAAATTAGCAGATGACAGATTTGTACCTCATGCAATATTACTGCAACTTCTCAGTGTTTTCTACCTGACAATGACAGAGGTAGTTATCTCCTTAAGAAAAAAGTACACAAAGAATGCAGTATGTGGTCATGTAAACAAAAAAATTCAGGGTTGTCACAGTATATTTATCTATACATAAATTATTATTTAGTACAAACTGTTCATTTCACAACCTTAAGGGTTATTTATGCAATGGTACATAACAACACAGGTAGAGAGCATCTCCTGGTTTTGCTTTGTTTTCTTTTAATGCTACATTTTTAAATTGTTTTTGAAAAGACAATGACAGAAAAAAATATTATATCTGATAACCTCTCAATGATTCAGGGAAGATTAAGTATATTATGTAAAAACCTACTGCGGTTTCCCATATTTCTCACTCCAGGAGTAGCAACAAAACGATCCTGCATGTGCCAGAGCTGCCAAGAGTTACTGCTGTCTCCAACTGGTGGTGTTGCTGGCGGGTGTCTTGTTGGAGGTCTCTGTGAAACCTAGCCCAAGAACTGGGAGACCTAACTGGTTTACCAGAGTAGATGAAAGAGAAAAGGCTAGGGAGAGCAAAGAGAATGCTGGAAACAATATGAAGTGGTCTCTAGCAACATAGATGAGCCAGTTAAGGGGGTCCGGAGTGATAACTGGTCCTATTTACTAAAGCTAATAGGCACAGGAAATAGAAATCAACAAAGGGCCAGTTTTCCAGCAAGCAGGTTAAAAAGATTCTACCTCAGAAAAGAGTAAGATCACATGAGAAGATCAGAAAGTATCCAAGACTGATTTGAAAAACTTTTTTTTTTCCTTTTATTAATATCTGCTACGGTTGATATTAGCTAACATTCATCCCAATCTTTTCATTGAAACAAACTAAACATTTTTAATTTTCGCCTACTTTTCTGGCACGCATAGGCTTGGTTAGTAAGAGGTATGAGCAGGTTAACTTGTCATGAAGGAGTTGTCCAGGCAACCGGATATTTTCATTATCCTATGCAAGGGGCTGAGGCAAGCTTTCTCCTTTCAGGTACATATAGGCAAAAAAGGCTGGTACAAACTAAGTGCTAAGTCTAATGGAAAGCTTTACAACCTCTGAGAGAGTTTATTTTTAAGGAGGCTCTCATATAGATCATCCCCTAACACTGCTTTGGCATTTGACGTAGGTCAGCTTTGGCTCTCAGGCATTTTAATGGATTTCACTCACAGCAAATTATTCCCTTGGAATGCAGCTGTTAAAATGGGCAGTAGGACTGACATGATAGATCGTTTTTTCTTTGGGGGGGGCTTTAACACTCTTATATGTAAATACCTCCCTTCCTCCTACTATAAATTTATTTCACCATACATATTTCTGACAGATGGTACATGTGTACCACCAGTAAAAGTATGTATCTTAAAGGCCTGACATTATAAACGTAAGAAGTTCTGACACATATTATTCACAAAAGTGACTATATGACACAAAAATACATTCTATATACTTCATATATATATGTAGCTCAGAGTAAGCTAAGGAGATGACTAATCTTTCATTTGAGTGACAAAATGTATAACTACACATTTAACTCTGAAATATGTCTTGTGAAAATAAGTTGCAGCATGTATGGAGAATTGCATTTAAATTTGAAACTAGTTAGTATTTTTTATAACAAAGAAGGTTTTCAAATGTCTAAGTACTACACTTTTTTGTATAATTAATAAGAATGACATAAAATCTAATTACATGAACACATGCTGTAATGAAAGAGTGATAAATTATTAACTTACAGGCCCCTTAAAGTGGGCCTATAAGAAAGACGGGGGCAGAGTTTTTAGCAAGGTCTGTAGCGATAGGACAAGCGGTAATGGTTTTAAAATAAAGACAGCAGATTTCAACTAGGTATAAGGAAGAAATTTTTCCCAATGAGGGTGGTGAAACACTGGAACAGGTTGTCTAGAGATGTGATAGATACTCCGTCCCTGGAAATATTCAAGGTCAGGTTGGATGGGGCTCTGAGCACCCTGATCTAATTGAAGATGTCCCTGGTCAGTGCAGGAGTGTTGGGCAAGATGACCTTAAAATGTCCCTTCCAACCCAAAGATTCTACGATTCTATGATTCTATGAGTATAATGCGCTTTTTTAGAGGAAACAGAACTCCTGTTTTCAGTGGAATCTTATTTCCATATAGCTTTCATATGAGTCAATTTACAGCTAGATAAGGATGTTTACAGACGTGAAACTGAGAGTTAAAAATGTTTAAAAATTTCTACAGAAAGAATTTATTGAGCTTCTGACATATAAGAAACTACGTATACCTCTGGTCATATACTTTTCTAGGTTACATGAAAAGTTCTCCTTTCTTTTCCTCTCCAAAAAATCCCAGTTGTATTTTTATCTGCTCATAAAACATATACTAAGGCAAACAGAACGTTCAGGTAGTAATATTTATTTTACGCTTCCTTTGCTTTGTAAAGAAGTTTTTTTTTATTTTGATTTATGCCTCATTGCCCCCTGCTGTTTGACAAAGGTTTTTTTTGTTGTTTTTTTAAAGAGTCAACATCCCAGTCTACTTTATTAATGAAAAAGGAGTTTGACTTGAAATCATCTTCTCTTGTTATGGTCTCAGATACAATATGGGTTTTTTTTCACCTGAAAGACTGAAGTATTCAAATACTGCAGTCAATGCAATTAAACTATTATGGCAATGCTGCAAAATGAAAAAATATTTTCAAGTGTCATTTCCTGTCTTATACATAATATTGACAAAATTTAATATTATTTTCATATGCAATATCTCTTCCTTTTTTAGTTACTGTCTTGGGATACAGAATGTCTCATAGGTCCATGTGAAAAAAGAGCTTTCCTTACATATGCAGATCTATTAGTCTCTACTTCTTGAGGAGGATTCTCAGTTGCTTGATGAAACTGTTCACTTAGATCCACTCATCACCTCCCTCAACAAAGTTCTTTTGTGTTTTTCAAAATATTTACCTCAGTGTCATGGTTTAGTCCCAGCCGGCAAGCAAGCACCACGCAGCAGCTCACTCAGTTCCCCACGCTGGGACAGGGGAGAGAATCAGAAGAGTAAAAGTGAGAAAACTCATGGTTTGAGATAAAAACAATTTAATAGGTAAAGCAAAAGCCGTGCACACAAGCAAAGCAACACAAGGAATCCATTCACCACTTCCCATGGGCAGGCAGGTGTTCAGCCATCTCCAGGGAAGCAGGGCTCCATCACATGTAATGGTTTCTTGGGAAGATGGATGCCATCGCTCCGAACATCCCTCCACCCCTTCCTTCTTCAGCTCAGCTTTATATAGTGAGCATGATGTCATATAGTATGGAATATCCCTTTGGCCAGCCTGGGTCAGCTGTCCTGGCTGTGTCCCCTCCGAGCTCCCCGTGCACCCGCAGCCTTTTCGCTGGCAGGCCAGCATGAGAAGCTGGACAATCCTTGACTGCTTAGCAACAACTCAAAACATCAGCACCTTGGAGTAGTGCCGGGCATAAGTATAAATTGGGAGAGGAGTGTCTGGACAGCAGCCCTGCAGAAATGGATCTGGGGGTGCTGGTTGACAGCAGGCTCAGTATGAGTCAGTATCATGCCTTGGCAGCCAAGAGGGCAAGCCACATCCTGTGCTGTGTTAAAAGTAGCATAACCAGTTAAAAGAGGTGATTTATTCAGCATTGGTATTGCCTCATTTTGAGTACTGTGTGTAGTTCTGGGCCCACAATTTAAGAAGGATGTGAAGGTCCTTGAATGCGTCCAGAGCAGGGCAACAAAGCCGGTGAAATGGCTGGAAGGCATGTCCTTTAAGAGGCTAAGGACTTTGGGTTTGTCTAGTTTGGAGAAAAGGAGGCTGAGGGACAACCTCATTGCTCTCTTCGGCTTCCTGAGGCGGGGAAGTGGAGGGGAAGGTGTTGATCTCTTCTCCCTCGTATCCAGTGACAGAATGCGTGGGAATGGTTCAAAGCGGTGCCGAGGGAGGTTTAGATTGGACATTAGAAAGCATTTCTTTGTGGACATGCTGGTGAAATACTGGAACAGGCTTCCTAGGGAGGTTGATGCCCCAAGCCTGTCAGTGTTTAAGAGACATTTGGACAATGCCCTTAACAACATGCTGTAACTTTTGGTCAGCCCAGAAGTGGTCAGGCATTTGGACTGGGTGATCATTGTAGATTCCTTCCAACTGAAATATTGGGTTGTATTGCATTGTATTTCCTTTCCTTTCCTTTCCTTTCCTTTCCTTTCCTTTCCTTTCCTTTCCTTTCCTTTCCTTTCCTTTCCTTTCCTTTCCTTTCCTTTCCTTTCCTTTCCTTTCCTTTCCTTTCCTTTCCTTTCCTTTCCTTTCCTTTCCTTTCCTTTCCTTTCCTTTCCTTTCCTTTCCTTTCCTTTCCTTTCCTTTCCTTTCCTTTCCTTTCCTTTCCTTTCCTTTCCTTTCCTTTCCTTTCCTTTCCTTTCCTTTCCTTTCCTTTCCTTTCCTTTCCTTTCCTTTCCTTTCCTTTCCTTTCCTTTCCTTTCCTTTCCTTTCCTTTCCTTTCCTTTCCTTTCCTTTCCTTTCCTTTCCTTTCCTTTCCTTTCCTTTCCTTTCCTTTCCTTTCCTTTCCTTTCCTTTCCTTTCCTTTCCTTTCCTTTCCTTTCCTTTCCTTTCCTTTCCTTTCCTTTCCTTTCCTTTCCTTTCCTTTCCTTTCCTTTCCTTTCCTTTCCTTTCCTTTCCTTTCCTTTCCTTTCCTTTCCTTTCCTTTCCTTTCCTTTCCTTTCCTTTCCTTTCCTTTCCTTTCCTTTCCTTTCCTTTCCTTTCCTTTCCTTTCCTTTCCTTTCCTTTCCTTTCCTTTCCTTTCCTTTCCTTTCCTTTCCTTTCCTTTCCTTTCCTTTCCTTTCCTTTCCTTTCCTTTCCTTTCCTTTCCTCCTCTTCTCTTCTCTTCTCTTCTCTTCTCTTCTCTTCTCTTCTCTTCTCTTCTCTTCTCTTCTCTTCTCTTCTCTTCTCTTCTCTTCTCTTCTCTTCTCTTCTCTTCTCTTCTCTTCTCTTCTCTTCTCTTCTCTTCTAATTAGTTATCACTCATGCAGCCAGCATCTATGCCTGGTCTGCAAGAAATTAAAAAGGAGCTTATGGAAAACAACAGAACGCAGGAAGCTTCTGAAGGAGTGTGAGAGGATGAAACAGGTTTGAAAGAGAAAAACAAGTATTTGGGCTGATGGAAGACTATAGGAACATGCTTTTAGTGGAATATAAACTTTGGAGAAATAGGAAGAAGACAATGGAAATTTGGGAGAGAAAAGAAAAAGAGAAATGTGTACAGAACAGAGGCATTTACATCCTTAGGAGTACAGAAATAAATCGTAGGTCTAAATCTCAAACCCTTGATAACAGTGCTTTTGATAAGATAAAGATATGAGTCTGTATCCTGTTCTTCCTGTAACACATTGTGCTGGTTTTGACTGGGATAGTGTTAATTTTCTTCACGGTAGCTAGTATGGGGCTATATTTCGGATTTGTGCTGGAAACAGTGTTGATAATACAGGGATGTTTTCGTTATTGTTTAGCCGTGTTTACACAGAGCCGAGGCTTTTTCTACTTCTCACCCCACCCCACCAGCGAGGAGGCTGGGGGTTCACGAGAAGCTGGGAGCGGACACAGCTGTCACACCTGACCCCAACTGACCAAAGGGATAGCCCGTACCATATGACATCATGCTCAGCATATAAAGCTGAGGGAAGAAGAAGAAAGGGAGGGGACATTTTGAGTTATGGTTATCTCAACCCACAAGTTTTCTTACTTTTACTTTTCCGATTCTCTTCCCCATCCCACTAGTGAGCGATCAGCTGTGTGGTGCTTGGTTGCTGGCTAGGGTTAAACCACAACACACACCAAACCACTCATCCATATTCACATATTTCAGCTTTGCTTGCAAACATACCCCACTGGATCCAATCCTCATATACATAAAATAGAAAATACGCGTTTCATTCCCTAGAAATTCCTCCCACATTTTTTGGTATAGTTTAGTGTTCCTTTGATTTTCCTGCAACAGAGCATAATGTATTACTATTTTTTCTACTGTTTGTTTAAAATATCTTGATATTATTACCAACTAAGAGTTTGTTTGCAGTCTTGTCAAAAGCTGGATATTGTTGGTTGCAAAGCTAGAAAGGACAAATTGTCTTTGTTATTAATATAGAACGCTTTAGCATGTTATTACAAATCAATGGTGTTACTGTTTTTCCCTTAACATTCTGGCTGCAGCATGTATTGTTTTGACATTTTTTGACTCTTATTTTAAAGTTCTGGAATTAATTTATGCAAGTATTTAGTGACATAGCTGTTGGCACTAGAAACCTAACTCACTAGCATAAAGGCTTCCTTTCGGCTTACTCGCAATTTAGAAATGAGCAGCAGGCTACACAGCCTAAGATAGATCCTAAGTGTGCATTTCCACATTTGGCATGATTTTTTAGTCAGTTCTGTTCCTCAGTAATCTATGATACATCGCTCTAATTTCTGAAGCAACCTTAACTGAATTGCATTACTTTCTGTAATGTTAGTCACAGAAAGATTAATAAAAGCCTCACTCTCTGCTAAGCTATACAATATCTATTTTTACAAAGATCACTGAGTAATAAAAAAGAAAAATAAAAGTATAGAATAACAAAATATTGTCTGCTAATGGAAGTTCTTCCTCTGTTTTCAGAAGTGTAATGATCACAGAATGCTTTTCTGGGATGCAGAAAAGGGAAATAATTAACAAGAAATATTTAAGTCATGAACAAAATAAGAAAACAATAGTTTCAAACCTATCTATTAAAAAATCAATTTAATAAGTAATGAGAAAAAAATGAATCTTGCTTTTCAATGAAACTAAGGAACTGCACATAAAGACTTCGTTTAGAAATCACAGAATCACAGAATAACTAAGTTGGA
>NW_010544380.1:0-14794 GCF_000687285.1 Phaethon lepturus
CCCTCATCCAGATCATCAATAAAGATATTATGTTTGTCTGCTAGCTTTTGTGTTTAGAGATGTGACATTCTTTGTCTTGTTCGGCTGTAGATTTTAGCTCTGGATTTGCTGAAACTTGAGAAGCTATGTAATGATTCTCTAAGTAGCTCCAATGCAAGTTGTGGCTCTCACTTTCCCAAGTGTTTGGGTAGAGAAGGAACTGGATTAATGATGGTTATGTTTTTATAACATACTTCTAATGTAATAAAAGAGCAGAAATGGTGTTAGTTCATAAAAACAAGTGAAGGAGGCTTCGCTTTGCTTTAGAATGACTGTATTACATATAATGCTTTTGAATGGAAGTCCTGCAAAAGGGTAGAGTTTTAGCATAAGGCAAACTTTGTATATCCAGTTTAGTACTAACAAAATACTGAACAAAACCCGTTCCGTGTCTAGAGAATGTCTGGACTGATTTTTCCCTCCAGTCAATTATGGAGGGAGTTGCTGTGCAATAAATAGGGAAACATTTCCTAACTATTCTCTCCTGTATAGTGGGTTTTTCTCATTCATTGCTTGTCTGACTTCTGCTTTCTGATGGACAGTTTTGATCTGTTACTTGACTGTCATGTACCACAGATTAATGCATACTCTGCTATGCCTTATGATGATTTATTTCGTATTAGCTTAAAAAAGAAAATGTATGCATGTCATTGAAACGCAAGGTCAGGAGATGCATGTTTGAACATTATCAGTCTGCTTCTGCTTGCTTATCTTTAAAAACGGTAAACAAAACATACGAACTTGTGGTCAGCGATGCTTCGGGTGGATGCCACTAGCTAACTTTTTGTGAGTTTTGTGAGCTTACTGCGAGGCCAGGTATATGGGTATCATATTTTCAGACCAGGGCTATGTTGTTTCAGTCCTTATATGTACTGAAAGGAGGGTTAAGTTTTGTTACCATCTCAAGATCTTATAATGGAAGGTGTTACAAAATAGATGTGGTTTCATAACACTGTTGGACTGATTTTTTAGCTGGTTTATTAACTTTTTTCCACTATGATATGTAACATTAAATGTACTATCCCATAATTCAGTAGCTAAGAAATAGTTGCTCTCTGTTGTTGACTTTTCATCATGGCTTTCAAATAATGTGTACTGTTCTTTCATTGCCTTCAGCTATTCTATTCCCCTCTCATTTGTATCCTTTTTATCTTTTTCATGTGCAGCTGCTTTTATTTCTGTAGAAATTAAGATGATTTCATTTGTAAATTGGGGGCGTCTCAATTTAATTCTGTTTTGAACGAAATACTCCCAAGACTGAGGAGTTTTCTCGGGTGGCACGGTTCCCTGATGTAACATGTGTTGTCTTCTGTAAGACTTACAAGTGAGGTAACCACCAAACCCACCCAATGTCAAGCAGAAAATGTGTACTGTAATGCAAAATATTGCTATGGTGCCTTCAGAAATGTTTAGATAAAATTCTCATCTTCAGATCAGAACATGCCATGGTCAGATGTGGTCATCGGTGGTGGAGGAATCCTACCACTCATTATCATTATGGTTTTGTACTTGTATGAGCCTGATGAAATTGAGGATATCATGGTGTCTGGAAAAGGAAGAGGGGTATGGGATTTTTTTGAGCATTTCACTGGCAATACTGTAAACATTATAAAATAACACGTAATGCAGAAGACTTCCTTTATTTCACAGCTTTTCATGTTTTCAGGTATTAATCTAATCACGAGTTGCCCTTTTCTGTTTGTTTTTTTTTTATGTACAGCACCTGTATTTTAATAATGATAACATCTCCTTTAATTCTCTTTTTGTCCTGTTTAAATTTTCATAAAATTTAGGCACAGTAAGGCATGTAAATTTAGGCTTTACAGTAAGGCACGTAAAAAATTTAGGCTCCAAAGAGGTAAAGTTACAACCTCTTAATTTAAAACCCCAGCAGAAGTTACTGTGGCTGAGCAGCATGCTATTGTAAGTGATAGGATGTCATAAGCCATGTCAATTCATATTTAGCAGTTTGAGATGAGTCTGGTATGTATGAAGTTATATATCAGGTTTCTTTTAACCTTTCAGCCATTAAATGTTTAGCTCTGGTCTTACTATTAAAACATGAAGAGGAGTCTGTTGGTAAACTGTGTTTAAAAAAAACAAACAAACAACAACAAAAAAACCCCAAACCAAAAAACAAACCCTGTTTTGTGTATTTATTTCTTGCTGTAGCTGTTGACAAGGATTACACTCCAGCTTTAAGGGCCACTTTATAATTTCAGAATGTCTAAAATTGGCATATCAAGTTAACCTGTTGATGTGTTGAGGAGGAAAATATAAATGTTGGATGTGTTCCTTACTACTTGCATAATCCTAAATTTAGGTTCACTGGCCATTTAAGAGCCTGTTCAGCATCAAATGCCACTGGAGGGATTTGGTTACCGCTTGACTTTGCGTGAAACATGGACAGCTGAGAGCGTGGAAAGCTTCTCAGAAGGTTGGGCACAGGAGGAGGCCTGGGACTGATCTCGCCCGTGCCCAAGGGCCACGGGTTCCCTCAGCCCTTTTAGCAGTAGAGCTTATTCTGAGAGTGTGGGGGCTGGACGAGCTCTTCCAGGCAGGGGAGGATGGTGATGATGCCAGCAAGATGGCAGCCAGCTGTTATTGCTTTTCTGCTTCTTGCTGCTTGGAGAAGCACACGAGTGGGTCCCTGTAAGTGCATCAGAAACACATCAGGAGGATTCCTTAAATTTTTTCTTTTTTCTTTTTTTTTTTTTTTTTCTTCTTTTGCTGTCATGCTGAAATGCTTGGTGTTGCACTGAGGAAAAACTTGCTGCAGAAAACCTGAGAGGTCCAGTGTCATATGTATCAGCATCCTGAAAAACTTCAGTTAAAACCCTCACAGAGGAGTTCTGCCATATGTTGTTCGCTTCAGTGTTTATTAATTCCCAATATATTAAAAATATATGAGATCCCAAAAGAGTGGGTGAGGAAATAAAATCCTCCTTATATCTTTGTTGGAACAGCCAGGCACTACTGCAATACTCTTGTGGTGATGTACCCTGGGAAAAGAGAGCCCCAGGGGTGCTCCCTAAAGCCCCGCTGCACTTTTGTCCAAAGGTTAGTGCAAGCGATGGGTCTACAAGCACCCATGGTTTCCGTAGATAACATGCTGTGGGGCACTCTGGTTGCACTGACTGGCTCTCCTGGATTTTCACTCCAAGGTTAGTGGCCTGCACATTACTGTCACTGTGGTCTTGTTGTTTGATGTTGTGTACCTGTACTTCAGGTGTTGGGTGTGGTTTTCTGTTCTGTACATTGCATGTTTTAGGCTCTTCAGTCAACATTCAGTTATTTAAATATCTTTATGAGGACTTTGGGGGGAGTTTTCCTAACCTAACGGCTATGAGGTTGACTCTTTTTGTTCTAAAGCCAGTAAAATACATATAATCTGGTACCAACTCAAGGACCTAGAGGAACGTCTGGGAGCTGGCAGTACCTCTTTGAGTAGCTGCCCATTACCTTGGGGTGCTGGGTATTGTTTCCAGCTGGGTCCTGGCAATGCTTATCTGGGAGGCAGGAAGTGTGAGCAATCCAAACACAGAAATACCCAAACAGCTCCTAAATTTCTCTGTAGAAAACAAAACAAAATGCCAAACAGAAAAGCACATGCTATGTAGAACAAGGATTTTTGTAATTGCATCTGTTTTATGAAGACCGAGAGCCCCTATTCTTACTCAAAAAAAACCCAAAACCAAACAAACAAAAAAAACAACCCATAAAACTTAACAGACCCCCCCCCCCAAAAAAAACCCCAAAAAACAGAAAACCAAACCCAACAGCAAGAAAACGGCATGGACTTAGTTCTTCCCTCTTCGCTGCTTTCCTCTTCTCTCTGTTGCAGGAAAGGAGGAGGAGCCTTAACAAGCCTAATTCAGCTGATGGGGAGCTTCAAGGCACTGGGTGTAGCTTCTCTTTTTTATATTGCTTGAGTTGCTCTGAACCATGGTGCATGTAGGAAAAGAACTGTTTCTAGGTGAAGCTTTACTGCTGCATCACTGCTACAAGTCCCCTTCTTGTCAGCCGCCCAGTCACACCAGGCATGCAGCTGGGCGGCTGCGTTAGCCGCTGGGCTCCCTCCGTCAGCGGTGCGTGGAGTCTGTCTGGAGGGCATTTCAGAGCATCTCAGTTATGTTGCTGCCCCAAATTGCTCTTGTTCCATTGACCATAAAGGGAACAGATTAAGGAGAGGAGCTGCCTGGCTGAGAGGTACATGTATTCTCCATTGTCCTGTTCTGGTTTCTGTCTTCAGAGTCCTGATAGTCATTCTTGGATGACAGCAGCTTTTAGTGAAATCTGGTTCTTTGCCAAGCTCTGAAAATAGTTGTACTGATTTATTTTTTCCTAGTTTATCCAGATCTAATATGTAATTTGTATAGGTAAATTTACTGATTGGAATAACACCTGTGAAGTTCTCCAGGAATGAAGAGCAAGACTCAGGGATTCAGTCTATGAGTTACCCCCATTGGCTCTAAGGCCCTTCGCATGGGCAGAAGCGAATGGAGACGTCTGCTCTGCGGTTGTGCCCAAGCACTTTGCTAGGACTGAGGCAGAAATTCTGGGCATTGGAGCACAAGACTCTTTCTGGGCAAATCCTCGCCTCTTGTAAGGTGGCTTGGGGTGAGAGTCCATTCTACCCTTATGGAGTGCTGGTCTCATTTGAATGAGATGGTGTTTTTGATAATTTGTACCAGCTTGTTTCCTGGAGATCAGATCTGCAGACCCATCCCTTCCCAGGAGAAGGGGAAAGTTCTGGTTCCCAGCATGGTGTTTCTGACAAGACCTCCTTCAGAGCCAGCCAGCTGCTTCCCACGTCGCACAGCCTGCCGTGTTACGTGCCGAGCTGCGAACACTGAAGAGGAGGATTCCTTTTCTCGTTGTGTCTCTCCCGTTGCTGCTGCTACTTTTTGGTATCGCCTGATCTTCTTACAAGCCTGATGCCATGTAGCCGGCAGTTTCTGGAGGCGGCCGCTGCCTGTCGGCGCCTGTGCCGCCTGTTGAGGGATGGGCCGGTGGCAGGCGGTCAGGCAGCCTGGGCGCCGCGCGCGCAGGCTCTTGCCCATCTCTCCCTTTGAGGGTCAGGGTCAGCTGTACTTTGGCATTGAAATCCCAGCTGGAAAGATTTTTTTTCCATGTTTCCTGTGAATAAAAAGGAAAAGGAGGAGAGAGTCACTTCATGGGCCGTAGCCGTACCTGCCCTCTCCCTGCCAAGAAAACAAGGGATCTATTTTCAGACCGGATGCGTGTCCTGGGCATTTAGATGTGATACCTTATCGGAGGCGGCTGTGGTGAATGTCGGCATTCACCCCTTTCACGCTGGCTTCTTGGTAGATAAAGAAATTGTGACTTCCACTTATCAGTTCTGCCTTCATTACGTGATATACAGCTAGCGTTACAGTGTCTCAGCTATGTGCCAGTGACCTCATATTATCTCTTGGGGTTTTGTACCACTGCTCTTTGTGTGCTTGCTCATGCACAACAATGTTGCTTTTCACTTTTCTCTCTTTCTTACCTCATTGATAGGACATTAGAGTGTATTACAGCTTTAGTACTTCTTATCAGGGATAGCTTGTTCTCTCTAGGAAGAAAAAAAAGTAGCACGAGCTGGTCAAAGAGCCCAAATTCCTACCCACCTGCCCTTTCTTTTAATGAATTCCTTGGGGTTAAGTAACATTAAAATTATTCAGGAACCGCTTACATTTACTTTTGTCAACCTCTAATATCTTAATAAAAGTAGCTGTTGCTGACGGAGTATTTGCTCGCAATTCTGTGTTTGCCATTTTGGAGTGCTATATCTGATTTGGGCTTTGAGTATTTTGATGTTACAAGGAAGTGCCTGGTGTCTTCCCCCTGAGCCCCTGCCTCTTGGCTTGATAAAGCAGGCAGCTTCCGTGTGGCTGCTGTGGTTTAACCACAGCCGGCAACCAAACCCCATGCAGCTGCTCACCCACTCCCTCACGGTGGGATGGGGGAGAGAATTGGAAGGGTAGAAGTGAGAAAACTCGTGGTTTGAGATAAAGACAGTTTAACAGGTAAAGCAAAAGCCACACACACAAGCAAAGCAAAACAAGGAATCCATTCACCGCTCCCCATGGGCAGGAAGGAGTTCAGCCATCTCCAAGGAAGCCGGGCTGCATCATGTGTAACAGTCACTTGGGAAAACAAATGGCATCACTCCAAACATCTCTCCCTTCCCTCTTTCCCCAGCTTTATATACCAACTATGATGTCATATGGTATGGAATATCCTTTTGGCTAGTTTGGGTCAGCTGTCCTGGCTGTGTCCCCACCCAGCTTCCTGTGCACCCCCAACCTTCTCGCTGGCAGGCCAGAACATGAGAAGCTGGACAGTCTTCAACTGCTTAGCAACAACTAAAATCATTAGTATGCTATCAACACTTTTTTTCATCCCAAATCCAAAACACAGCACCATACCAGCTACTAGGAGGAAAATTAACTCTATCCTACCTGAAATCACAGCAGTGGCTTTCAGGGGTTTAAATCGGACTGAACAAAATATATGCTGGGGAACAAGGCAATGCTCGTGTTCTTTCGTTGACTCCTCAAATGTCCTGCAAGTGACTGGTTCAGTTCTTCCTTTTTGATGTAACTAGGATTATGTTTCTCAGGCTTGTTTCCTTGACAGTCTTAGTCAAATTCAAGAAAATTAGATTTCTTGGAAAACCAGGTCTTCCTGAGGACGGGTATTTCTTTTCCATTTTGATTCAGAAAGTTTCCGTAAAGGAATTGTTAGTGACTAGCCAAGTTTCCTCAGTCTTATGTTTATTGTCCTGTGCTCTCTTGAGTTAGGTAACTGTTTGGTCCTTTGGCTGCTCTGAACTGCACAGGTAGGAAGGCCATGGTGTGCTGCTTATGTCTGTAGAGAATGGATGAACACTTCTGGGCACCTGCAAAACAAATGTTGGTTATTTAGACACTTGATTCTCTGCTTCCAACTCTTGCAACTTCCAGCCTGTTTTTTGGCGTTTGTTTGGGTTTTTTTTGTTTGTTTGTAAATTTATTTCATAGTTATTCTTTATGTATACTTTCTATCTGATTATCTCCCAAAATCTATTACAAAGTTCCATTTAGTGCAGTGTGACGAGCATGCTTGGTGACTATTGTGCAGGGATTCTATGTGCAGGATCTGTGGGAGCATTCCTTGGTAACAAATGAGATAAAACCATAAGCATTGACTCTGTTCTCCCTAAAGAAAGTAAATGAAAGTGATTCCTCATCCCTAGCCACCAAGTAGAAAGAAGAATAATCTACCCAAACCTTGCAGCATGAGTTTGCAAATTTGGAAAAATAGACAGGTAATAATTTAGTTGGAAATAACTCTGAGCATCCTCAGGAGGCAGCTGTTTCTAGGGAAGGTGTGTGTATATTGTCTTGCTACTGTGTTTTCATGAAATACAGACTTGCAAGCACATATGGCCAACAGGTATAGTGCAAGTAAGTGCAGAGCTAATTTGTGTTACCTTGCATGATTGAAAGAAGTTATGAAGGTGATTACTTTATTTTGTAGAGGATTATTTTTCAGAGATATTTGTTATATTTTTGTTTATATATTATATATATTTATTCATATATTTATATATAGTATTTATTATATGTTGTTTATTCTTAAAAATACGTAACTTCAGGAAGATTTTCATCTTCTGTCTTACAAAGAGTGGGCAAGCATGAAGTGAATCACAAATGGGCTATAGAACAAAATGGCCTTGCTGGATCAGATCAAAGGTCCATCTAGGCCAGTTCCCTGATCCCCCCACTTCTGTCTTCAAAAGCTGCTAACAGTTGCTGAATTGAAGAATGTAAGAAGAGTGCAAGTATTTCACCAGAGTGCTTCCCAGCTTGTGGCAGTTTTGTGCTTCAGGGACTTTGAGATGGTGTCTTTATAGTCTGTTAAGTTCTGTGGATTCTCCTTCCAGGAGCCTGCCCAGCTGTTCTTCAGACACCCTTCAAACTTTTAGCATATAGAAAATATCGCAGATGTGAGTTCCAACAGTTCAGTTGCACTTGGGGTGAGGGACCAGCTCTTTTTGGCTATTTTGGACTTGAAACTTTAGTTTGATATTCTGTAGCTTTATTGGAAAAGGAATTCCTGATTGACCTTCTCTTGAAGGCTCAATGGCTGTTTCTCTCAGTTCCTCTCCCCAGATATCTCTTTACAGGGTGGAAATCCCTGTAAAGGATTTAAGAATGACCTAATGGCAATTCCTCCACTGGAAGCTGGACTGTCTTCACTGCATGATGCTTCCTTAAAACTCTTCAACAGTTATTTGCCACTTATCAACCTTGTCACAGTTCTCTCTTTTTGAGTTCTGCTATGTATGGCGTTTGAGGCTGAGGGCCTCAAATATACCCACTATTGAATATGCAGGTACCCAATTTCTTTAAGTAGTGTTGTAATGATGCTTTCTGCTTTGTTTTGTATTTCTTTTAAAATGTTTCCCATGATCATTTAGCTCTGGAGCAGTTAAAAAGCAGAGTTGCTACAGAACTGGTATTACCAGAGCACCTTCTGAGTGATAAAATTCAATTCAAGGCCATATTTATATAGAAAGTTTGGGTGATTTTTTTTTTTATGTATAATATTTTTCTGCACTAAATTTCATGTGTCATTTTTACCATCCAGTCAGTCAGTATTGGATGCTTCTTAGCAGTTCTTCATAGCTGAAACTCCTCTTACCTGCTTTGAGTAGCTGAGAATTAACAAACTTCACTCCATTTCCATGTACTGCTTTTGTTCACGTTCTTTATGATTGTGGTGATCAGCACAGGCCCACGCACCAGTTTGGTTAGTTAGACTCTGAATTAAAATTTTGTAAGTAGAAATTGTAGATTAATTTAGCTCTGGACTTTCTGAGGGGTTAATGAAGGTCTGAGTTTGCCCTCATACATCTATTCTGGTGCGAAAACAAAGGTGTAACCTGATGCGTGTTCAGGTGTACTGAAGGAGCAAGGACTAACCCTTATGTTCTTTGTGCCAGGGTGGCCTTGTCTTAACTTGAATGTGATCAATCAGTGCACATCTGTTTTCCATTCCAATCAAAATGTAACTAATACCTCTTTCTACTTGTTCATCATCACTGGTTTTTCATGGATCCATAAGAGACTCAAGAAAAAAGTTTGGTTTATTTGGTTGAAATTTGAGATCATTTTTCTCCCCCACAGTATAATTACTTGAATATGACCAGTAAATGTTAATTAATGGTTTTTAGTAAGAATAATGACTATAATTTAACAGAAAACAGGTCTTTTCTATATGAGCTCATTACCATATCAGAAATAACCCCACTCCTCTGTTACTACACTTTCCCGTCCTCTTGTTCAGCTGCAGATTCAGCACTTGCAGGGCTGATTTTCTCCTATTCCTCATGGTGGTAAATTCATATGGCCTAAATACAAGACTTTTTTGCAGAGGTTTTTCTGTTCAGATAGGTCCAGCAATTCTCTGAGCCTGTTGATGACTTTTAATAATTAGGGTTTTAATGAGTGGGTGGTGTCTTAATCACTGGTGTCATGCCTTGTGCACCTCTGAGGAGCAAAGTGAAATACAGGAATAGCTTTCCACCTCGTGATCAGTTTGGTGTTTTGGGGGGAGCTGGAGGACCCTGTGTGTGTGGTGAGGATTAGCTAAATTCAGGGTATGGTTTCTGAGGGGAATGTGCCGAGTGCTGCATCCTGCCCCTCTGCTGCGTTTCTCCATCCCCTCAGTCACACGGGCACTTCCCGCTGAATCACTGGGATTAACCGTGGTCTGTGTCCTATCCCAGGAGGGAGATGGACTTTAAGCACAGATGGCTTGAGTCATTCAATGTGCAGAGCAGCCACCTCCTCTGGCATCCATGTCACTAGCAAGGTTGTGGAGGTGAGAAGCTGCAGCTTGAGAAACAGGCAGCAACAGCATTTCTGCCACTAGAGAAGGCTTGTCTTGTGGTTGCACCTGTAGCTTATCCATGGTTTTGGGCAGTGTGCAGACTGGGAATGGGAACCCCAGTTCAAGAAAGAGAGGGAACTTTTGGAGAGGGTTCAAGGGAGGGCTACGAGGATGATTAAGGGACTGGAACATCTCTCGTATGAGAAAAGGCTGAGAGACCTGGGGCTGTTTAGTCTGGAGAAGAGAAGGCTGAGAGGGGACCTTATCAATGCCTACACATATCTGAAGGGTGGCTGTCGGGAGGATGGAGCCAGTCTCTTTTCAGTAGCGCCCAGTGGTAGGACGAGGGGCAATGGGCACAAACTGCAGCACAGGAAGTTCCACCTCAACATGAGGAAAAACTTCTTTACTGTGAGGGTGATGGAGCACTGGGACAGGCTGCCCAGAGAGGTTGTGGAGTCTCCTTCTCTGGAGACCTTCAAAACCCGACTGGACGCATTGCTGTGCAACCTGCCCTGGGTGATCTTGCCTTGGCAGGGGGGTTGGACCAGATGGTCTTCAGAGGTCCCTTCCAACCCCTACCATTCTGTGATTCTGACTGCTCTAATGGCAGTATGTTATGCTTGCCACTGGTATGTATGGAGAGGCTGGCTTCATCCCTGCACCTCTCTCCTCTGGCTTTGCTTTTGGCTAGAATTAGCTTTGCTTGCTGCTTTCTGAAATACATGACCAATTTTTGCTCCTCAGATTAAAGAGATGACATAAATAACTTATTTCTGGATTTTTATGAGGACTTGAAGATCATAGAACTATAAAATGGTTTGGGTTGGAAGGGACCATTGAAGATTATCTAGTCTAACCTCCCTGATATGGGCAGGGACATCTTTCACTAGATCAGGTTGCTCAAAGCCCCATCCAACACGACTGTGAACACTTCCAGTGCCTCATCGCTGGCAGTGATGACTTGATATGTCAAGAGCTTAATCATACCATCTGGAGAGTTTTTTGTATGGACTTTAAAGGTGTTTGGGATTACATAGGATCCTACTTACATGAGATTTTGTTTATCTCACCATTGGGATTAAGCAAGAGGTCAGAGGCTTCTGGAGATACTGTAGCCTTTTGATCAAACCCTGAAGGTGATAAACTTGGTTCTCATGAAGAGTCCATATATAATGGAAGATCTATAAACAGAAGGCACGTCGTCTTTGTCATCCTCTGAGGAGGTTCTGCATACAAGATTTGCATACAAATCCTGCTTGCAGGCCTGTGTCCCAACTCTGGGCAGCATTGCCACTAGTGCAATGCGTAGTTATCCCAGATCTCACTGGCTTAAGCTGCAAAATGAGTGAACTGTTCATAAGGACCCCTGAAATGAGCAGTAGAAAAACACAAATTCTATCATTTTTCTAAAAAAGACAACTATTTTTAAAGAAAAGGTGTACTAGTGCTAAATGGTATTTTATACACTCCTCAATTTTCACCGCAAAAGGCGAGTTTCCTGTTTTAAAAAATTACGGTGTTTTTCAGGTAAACGCTGAATTTATGAGGATTAAGAAAAAACAGTCTGCATCACCTGTGCAAGCTGGGAGTATGTCATCCAAACCAGTAAAAATGTTCTGTTGAGGGAATTTCTATCTTGTTCTGCTTTACCTAACACATTTAAAATCTCCTGATCTCTTTGTCCTCCTGTTATTTATGCTCTCAGAACAGATTTTTCCCAGACAGAAACAGTTGTGTTAATCTCTGCTGAAGCTCTGGGTGTTTAGCTTGTCTGAAAATCAGTCCCTTGATCTGTCAAATACTCATATTTTTTAAGATGAGCTTTTTTTTCCTTTCTGCTTTGCAGTTTCCTAGAGCTACGTACTTCAGTCACTGGTACTTTTTCACCAGCAGGCAATATGCTGATGACTTCGGTTTTATTACTTAGTTACTGGGTAATTGTGAATTTCCATCTGAAATTGGTTGAAAATCCTAAAGCCACACAGTCTGTTTTCAAGTTTAAATCTGTTCCACAGTGGCACAGAAAAGTACGAGGGTGTTGAGGGCAATTACCGCGGAGTGCAGCTGATGCACCCCGTATGCAGAGGAAATCAGTTTACCATGGAAACTTACAAAAAGTCTCTGCAGATCTGCTGCGTATATCAGAAATATAAAGCTACTCAGGAGGTATAAGCTTTGCTTTCCAAAAGAAATAAAAGAATCCTCTACAGCTTTAGTTTTTATGCACAAGGGTGTTTATGTACGTTAATTTGAAAACTTGTGCATGTTGTCAAAATTGTGTGCTATAAGGAATGTGCTCTGGGAAGTCAGTGATATTTTGCACTCATCTGTATTAAAGTTAGTGTACTACATCACATCTAGTAAAAATCACTTTAGACAAGTCTTTCTTTTCTGATAGTCTCTATGCAGGGATTTAAGACTAGAAGGGGCACCCTCCAAGAGTAGTCTTCTGCTATCCTGCATTACATAATCTTCTCTATAAAATTTCTACCTAATATACATGAACACAGGAATAGCCAATTTTTTTTTTGCTTTCAGTCGTGTTTATGAATTGCTAAGTTCACCCTGTAGATCCTGGATAAAACTGAATTTCTGCTGGCCATGCAGCCTGAGATTTAATTACTGCTAACCTCACTTGGCATCCAAAGTTTGGGAACAGCTGTGTGTGCTGAATCAGGTCTTCAGCCTGTGCAAACTAATTCTTCTGTAAGTCATCTGAGAAGGTGGTACAGCCTGTATGTCATTTCTGTCACGTCTAGATACAAAATACTTATGCTGAGCTTCGTTGATGCTTTATAGATTCTGGGTTCAAAGCAGCAAGGAGCTTCCAAGGTGGAATCTCAGGGTGGAACGAAACCAATATAAACATGCTTGGGGTAGAGATCAACAGTCAAAGAGTAACTAAGGTCTCATGCTAAAATTTCAGATTGGACATTTCTGTTCAGCAGCCGTTCTCCTTAAGGGATTCTGCAGAGCTTGTTTTATGCTGAGTATATTCTCATTGCATTGATTTTGAACAGCAGAGCATTGTATGTGGCATGTGTTCACTCAATATTGATAACTTAGAAACACATAGACAAACTTCTAGAGTGGTGGGAAGGAAGAGACTACAACTTGGAGGCTTGGAGGCTGAGTCTTGAGTTTCTGAATCTGGCCAATTTATCTTGAGCAAACTGTGATAGGGATTGCTGCTGGGTGCTGCCGTGTTGCATACCGTGCAGGTTTCCAAAGGAGCAGCTGCAAAGGCAGTTAAATCCGGTGAAGACTCTCACTGATATTACAGTAGGGTACTTGGCACCGATGATGAAATATGAGGCTATAGAAATACTCTTGAGGCTACTAAGCCAACTCAAGGCAAAACAATGCAACCAACCCTGCCCTTCCCACTCCCCTCAACGTAATCCTGAAGTGAATGCCTGCTTCTGAGGATGAGGAATGTGTAAGTGGGTGTATATATCCATTAGAGCAGTCATGGTTACCATCATATCCAAAATGAACACTTGCATTTCTTCATTGTGTTAAGAAAAAATGATGCTGTCACTGGGGGGAGATGACAGGGCTAGTTGAGAAACCTTGAGTGCTGCTGTAAATAGATACCTAGGTTGAAATGAAGCTGAGTTAATTCAATACAGGCTCACTCCTAGAAGACAGGTCAGTTGAGCGGAGGGTAAAATACTGCTGTAACGAGATAGACAACTGCTTGGGGAAGAGATTGAAATAGAGTGAGGTAATTGGGGCAGGAGGTAAATGTATTGCATGACACTGCATACATGACTAGGGCTAGAATCAACAGTTACCTTCCTGGAGGTCTTTGGCTGTAACACCAAAAGGAAGGAGTATAAAAGTGGAAGCAAAGCAATATTTCTATTACGATTTCTTTTATATATTTGCATGCAAGGTACTTTCCAGGTACTTGAAAAGGATAATCCCTACTTCAAAGCACTCATTTTTTGACTATAGTAATGTAGACAGAGGTTAGGGGAAGGGGAACTAAATAGGGAAAGTATATGTAATTTAAATGCTGAATTACACATCCAGAAAATATTTGAAACAGTCAAGGTTAAGAGTTAAACCCTCAAAAGTTAGGAAACAAGGGAATTATGGTAGACTTCAAAGCTTTTATTATGGTATATTTCAAAGCTTTTACTTGTATATCTCTTTTTCTTGGCCATGCATGCTATAGAAGGAGAGGCTGGATGGGGATACCTGCTTATGGCGTTTAGCTCCTGCTACTTCAGGCCTGTGTGCATTAGATGCTGGGTGAGAAGGACCTGTGAAGCATGTACCATGGGTCACTGCACACTTCTCACTGTCTTGCAGGCAATCGAAGGGCAGTAGTGAAGTACTGAAAGATGTAAGCACAGCCTAAGAGTGATGGTGGTTCATGCAATTCCCAGATGTGGCGTTACATGTTCCTTAATTAAATATGGCATAGAAGTGTTAGAGATGTTTTGTGTTCAGTTTGCAGAGCTTTGTGAAAAGGACTCTGCCACATTCTGCAGTGCGGCATCCAAGACTGGGTGCAGCGATTCCGGGGATTCTTAGGTGAATCTGTGTTGTGGACTTGGCACTGCTGGTACTGCCCTAGTGGATGGCAGGGGAAGGTTAAGGTCTTTTGCAGGATCTCCTATTTTGCCAGTGGTTTTTTCAGTTATTTGCTGACATCAAAAGTATGTTGACAGTGATAAACTTGGATTTAACTTCAGGTGCTGGAGGGAGTTGGCTTTAGAAACCACAAGTTTTTCCTGTATTGGCAGCTAGATTTTTCAAACTACTAGTAAAGGAGAAAAGGGACAAAGCAATGTTTCTCTGTTCCATGAGTGAACCGTTTTTTCCCTTCTTATCTTTCCTCAACTCCCTCTTTCCC
>NW_010544380.1:14825-21968 GCF_000687285.1 Phaethon lepturus
AAGACAGCAGACCAGATGGCTAAAGTTTTGCTAAAAAAATAAACAGTGAAGAGTAGGGTCTTACAATAACAAGTGTTAGGTGACATTAACAAGAGGCAAAGCTACCAGACTGACTTGTAGCTAAACTACTGATGTTCTTCTGGACCAGAAATGTCACTCAGAGGTTGCTAAGGATGACTGATAAAACAGCTGCTTCTTCAATCAGCATGTAGGTCTGGGGAGATTATTCTCATTAACAATTAAACAAACGTAATTTTAACTTTCCTGCGTTTCTGTTACTGAAACGACGTTGGTTGGTGCAGTGCACCATCGAACTCTTCTTCTCCCCCCCTCTTTATTTTTAGGACACTAGTTACTCAGTTGGACAGTTTACATCTTTTGGTAGAAAGGCTATGCAAGAAAAACTTCAGCAATAGCATGTGTGTTTGAGCGATTTTCCTGAGTCTACTTTCAAGACCATATTCAGCTGTTTGAATATCTTTCCAAAAGGGCGTTATTGCCAAGGGCGACTTGTGGAGATATATCACGCGTGACTGCCAGTACCTCCAGCAGGCAATTTATTGCAGGAAAAGTGCCATGTTAAAAAATAAGTACCTCAGTTGCAAAACATTGGATTGTGGACTCGTGTTCCTATTTGCAGCTCTATGTGGCCATTGTATATATTGTGTGCTATCTCAGAAGTCCATTCAGGTTGATGTCGTTCACTGCTTTTCATCCTCCATTCCCCATCGCTTCCCCACTGTTATAGTCCCAACTTAAAGGAGTGTACAAGTCTATTTCTTCTCTGTATTGATACACAAAAATGGCAGTCAAAATATTCTACAGTTTTAATTAAACTAAAATAAATAAAATTCTCCGCTGTATAGCAAATCAGACAGGAGTGGAGATAGGATATATTTAAATATCATCTGCTTGTTTCTTCATGCTCTTTTCTAGAGATAGTTTAAAACACTGAGAAGGTGGGAGGCTTTATTTTTACTTGAAATAAAATGAGTGAAATTGTGTGTGTGATCCTGATGTCAAATGTAACTAGGTGATACTGCTAAGGATTTTGCAATGTAAATTTGACCTAGTTGTGTCACTTTAATTTTGTATTTTTTCATATGATGACTTTATGTATTCAGTTATTTGTAGCTCACTAATTGTTTAGGTAGCTGATTCTTCAGAAAAGAGCATCTGTTCAGCTTTTTCCCCCTATTTAGGAGATGTACACAGCAGTGTGTACATCCATTCCCTTTTTACTTCTACTTCACTTTAGATTCCTTATGGAGCTTTTCAAAGCACTGGTTTCTGTAGAAGCCTTAAATAAGAGGCTGGGAGAAACACAAAACAGTGCTTTACAATCCAAAGGTTACAGGCATTACGAGGCCCATTTACTTCTCCAAAGCTTAATTTTCAACCTGAAGGCCAACTTGCTATGGCTGTCCTGCCGTTCCTGCGTTCTGCAGCCCCCTTTGGGCTGGCTCCTCGCTTCTGCCATGGGCTGCGTTTCTGTGGAAGATGCTCTGGAAGAGCACATGTCCTCCAGAGGCTCGGACGAGTAAAGGTTTTAAAGATCTGGGCTGGAGCTTTGAAACCTTACTGTGACCAGGCTGGCAACCTGTCTGGGGTTGCTGAATGGTATTTGGAAGTGTGTGTCAGGTGGCGTGTGAGCTGCTGTGTGCCGAGCTACCGCTTGCTCCCCTCCGGATGAGTACGTGCCTTGGAGGCAGAGTGTGTTACGTCGCGTTATGAAGTGCCTTCTTGGGCTACCTTGACAGCACGGGGATGTGTACAGTCAGTCTGGCTGGCACACAGGTTTCTGCTGTTCCTCCAAGTAGCTTTCTTTCCCTGCCCATGTTATCTCTGTCTTAACAACAAAAAAACCCAGATAAAAACCAAACCAAAAACCAAACCCCACAGGACAGGGGATCCCCAAGCAGTATTTCTAAAGGCTGCTTACGCAACTTGATACTACACTGAGGCAACTGCATAGTGAAGGTGTTACGCTATATACACTTCAGTTACAGTATTATAATTTCAGTTTCTTTCGCTGTAGGATACAGTAGTGTTGTGGATCATGTTTTGAGAATCTGAAAATAGAAAGTCATCGCAGTAGCACTTTTGTTTATCTGTTTACAGGAGGGGTTGTGACATTTAAAAAATGATCACCTGTTCATGTGGGTCTGTGTACGCACATAACATACATAGCTGTGTGTACATCCATGTTCAGCAGTGCGAGGTTGTTCAGCCTTATGGGCAGTATTGTACTCCTGTTTGCAGAAGGGGGCAACAATGAAAGAAGTTAACAGGCAAGGACATCAGTTAAGGCTCAGTATTTGAAGGAGGAATGGTCCTTGCCTCCTTTTTCTTTGTTGTTCTCTAGAAGCTGGGGGCACTTGAGCTGTTTCTCGAGCTGAGCAACCAAAGCCAAGTTCAGCTACTTGGGAGGTTCTTCTAGTAGAACTAGTAAGGCAGCAGCATTGCTGTTTGTTTTCACTGTTGGTGTGTTGTGTTTTTTTTTTTTTTTAAAAGCTTAATGCATGTAAATTTCAAAAGCTTTTTTTTTTAGTGTAAGAGAACCTGATAGCTAAAAGGCATCAGTAGCTACTATAAACTGTTAAAGTTTACATCAGTACGTCTCAACTCTAATTATCTTGTACATTATTTTTTGTAAAATCTATTGATTTGTTTGTGTCATAATTTTGACAAACTTTATGATAGGTCGTTAGGCCCTTATGCCAGGTGAAGATTTGTCTCCATTTTCTGAAATAGGTTGTTCTTTTTTAAATAGACCAGAGAGCTTGTTGTTCCTTCAGAATCAATGAGCTTCTGAATTTGGAGTGGCTATACACTGGTGCGCTACAGCAATGCAACAAGTCTGTAAAAATTAGATGAGTAAATTTGCTAAAGCATTGTGGAAGTTTTTTCTTTTGTTGATGCTACACATGGGGCATCCTAATTACCTGCTAATTATATTACTGAAGTTCAAGAGAGTCCTGTTGCAGCTAAATTGCTTCCCCCCTTACTAGCTTTTCAGAAGACTAGTAAAATATATCCTGGATTAAAGTCAGCAGAAACAGTCAAATTAATATGACATTTTCTCCTTTGAACCCCTTTTGCTCTCCTAGGGTTTGGATAGCTAATGTAGGTAATCAGATTTGGTTTCTTGCTGAAGTGTTTAGCTGGTAATAGTGGGCTCATCTGTCTGGCAAAGGAAATCAAATCTCTCCTCTTGCGTGAGTAGAAACAGGTTAAGATAGAGGAAAGTGCAATTACAGTTAAAGCTGGGTGCAGCACTGATGTTGTCTTAAGTCTTCTTTTATAATAGCTTGATTCTTTGTGACTGCTTACAAGCTTATATGTAGAAAAGCTGCCGTAAGGATTAACAGGTTGTACAGACGGGAGTTGTTTTCTTCCGTGGTATTAACAGTCACTGAAACCTGCCAGGTTTGACTACTCTTAAAGCTTGAAAGGATATGGAAGTAATAAGGGAGATTGTACTTTGTATCTTAAGGAATTGAGTAGAAGGTAGAATAAGATTTTAAAAACCAGTGACAACATCTTTCCTCACTTTCCTGAGCTGCAGTCAAGACAGCCCCTTGGTGTCCCACTGCCCCTTTTTTGGGAGCAGAGCCTGGCCCAAACTTCAGTTTTGAATGTCAAGTCTTCCTTCAGGGCAAAGAGACCTTCAGGTGCTGCCAAGGGTGTGCGCAAACAGACTGTGTAGTGGCTGAGGCTATGTATAGGCTGTACTGGAAACTGTGGAGACAGGCTGCCCCCTAAATCTTAGCCCATCCTGTGGCTTGGGCACTCTGCATGCTCAGGACATGCAGGCTGAAATCTGCCCGTGGTGGTGAATCGGGGTCAGCAGGTCTGGAAGGCTTTTTCCAGGTATGAAGCAGGGATGATTCTTCTCTTCTGGCCGTGGGGTAGCCAGAGAGGAAGGACGTGTTCCTGGTGGACTGGCAAGAGCTTGCCTACCAGCACCTTCTGACTGACCACAGCAGGGGTACATGGGCAGTCCTCAACAACAGGAGTTTTGTATGTCATTTTCTTTTTTTAAGACAATATTTTGGGCTGTGTCCTCAGTTGTTACATTTCCCTATTGAAATTTTGAGAGTATTTATTTCCGGTATAGTGTAAGCATTACATTTAACTACATCATTTATTCCATAATATATATTTTCTTTTTTGTCTTTACATTGGTAAGTACATAGAAAATGTAGCCTCCTGATGTGTGTGTGTATATATATCTAACTTGTATATGAAACACAGTTTGTGCCTCCTCTCTTGAGATTCCAGTCTTCTCAAAGGAAGGGGAGCATCTAAATGCCAAGTTGTTATTGTCTTTAGATGTGCTGTATCACTTGCTTTAAGAAATGGCTCCCTTGTCATACTGCAGCTATATAACCCCATGCCCAAGCCAGGTGTTGCAGGAGCAAAGCAGTTGTCTTCAATAGAAGAATGAAGAGGAAAAATAGTAGTATGAAGCATTACTAATAACCTGCAAGGTAGTTACCAGGTATGTAACACTTTCTAAAAATATATTAAGAAAAAGAGCAGACCAAGAGCTGTCCCAGCCCTATATTTGCTGAATGGAGGATAACAGAGATCTTTTCAGTGTTGCTTGAAAGTTAGGTTCGAGTTTCTCTTGTCCTACACTGGAGGAAAGTACACATCAAAGAAATGCTAGTGTGACTTTTCTCGCTTGTCTCATCTGAATGCTGCTAGTTAATAAATGTTTGCTTTGCTGCTGGCATGGATTGGGAAGCTCCAAATGCCTCATGCAATGGAAGTTACTCATGGTAAAGAGCTTCCTTTCATTTGGTCTGAAATTGATTCTTTCTGCCTTTTTTTTTTTTTGTTTGTTTTGTTTTTTGCTGCTTCAAGACTGTGTTCTGCTAGGCTGGCACAGCCCAGCCTGGGGCAAAGACAGATGCTACTGGTGGAGTTAGGGTTTTCAGAAGCTTTGTGTACTTTTGTGTATTCTTTTAAAATAAACAAAATAAAAGCAGTATCTCCCTTACAAAATACATGATGATTTGTGTAAGAAAGCAACTGTGGTTGTAGTATCTAGCCTTTCCCCCAAATAACCTCATCCAGAAGCTGTCCTTAGTCTGCAAGATTTTCCCATTTAACATCTTCACTTTTATATGTGGATAGTTTCTGTTCTAAGGGAGCGATGTGTGGGGTGGGATGAGAGCACAGTTGCAGTCTGTCACAGCAGCTCTTCCAGGTGTGGGTGGCAGTCCTCATGCACTGCCATGGGGGTCCCCAGGGACTTTTTGGTAGTGTGAGTCTAGCTGTAGAGCAGTTGTGTAACAGGAGACTTGGCCAAGAGTTTCTAGTGTTTCCTATGCAGTTCTGCTCAGAAAAGGTGTTTAGGGCTTTTTGTTTAGGTTTAAGAAATTGTGGGGATCTGGGCATATGTTTTTACACTTGGGATACACAGTTATGATTTTTCCCCAAGGGATTCCAAAATGGGACTGGGAAGCTGTAGGAACTGCAGAATTTGCTCTAAATGTGCAGGGGTTGATTCAGCTGATAGAGGAATCGATACTTTTGAGTGGGGGATGAATATTCTGTGTGACTATTTTTTGTTTGACAGCCCCCCCCTGCTGAATACAATGTTTTGTTTTGTTTTCAATTGGTCATTCTAATGCCCTGACTTGCAAAGCTAGCCATCAGTTATTACTGGGAATACAAAGGTAGCAGAAGATCAGATTTTTAACTTCAGATCTGTTGCAGCTGGTGGAAAACTCATTTGGTTTGAAAAGTGCTGAGAATTCGTTCCCTCTTGCAGAACTATTTGCATAAATTTTATACAATGCTGTCCATCTAGTGAAGATTTTACTAGGCTTTACTACCAGATTTTACTTTGATTGAGTTCTATATCTGATATGACATAAGCAACAACTCCTGCACTCAGGTTTGGGTTACTGATATTCATCCTGTGCAGCTGTATGCTTGAAGATGCTCCCTCCTGTGTGGGGATTTTAATGAGTGTCCTATACTTCATTTATTCCTCAGCTAGCAACTGAAAGTGGCCTAGTGAAGGGCTGAAGCACACACTGCCAAATATTTAATTTCTAGAATACAAAAGAAAACTTAATGAAAGCAGGTAAGTATCTTGCTTACTGCAAGGAACAGGTTACATGTAATTGGAAGTGGAGCCTGGTAGCTTTAAAATCTCTTTGGTACTTGAAATGAGGTGAAGTTGTACACACTGATAGCCATTCTTCTTGAAACACTTTGCAACACCTCGCTTCTGGATGTGGACAAATTCCATGAAAGTTGGCACTTTTATGAAATTGCAACAGACACATGTGTTTTTTGCAAAATACTGTGGGAAAATGGAAGCCTTGGAGCGTGACCTTCAGTCTTTGTTTCTGTGGTCAGCATTGCAAGATCATTAGTACTGTCCTGAGTGAGCACGAGCTTAAGTTTTAAGCCATTATTGATGCTAGAGGTTTGTCAGAGGAGTGATATTGGTACTGGCTTTACTGCTCTCAGTAGTAAGTAGGACCAAATTGGCCTTGCTGAGCTGTGTCCTCTGCATTGCAGAAACTTCGGTCTTACATGGATTGGGTTTTCTCTGGTTGCATTGCTGACAATGAGAACAGGCGTAGCGTTCTACGGTGTGGGGAAACCGTGTAGTCCATGCCACCTTTCTCCTCAGTGCTAGTGAGGCTTTGGGAGAAAAAACCCCAAACAAAACATTTAAAGGTTTTCTGTGGTGCAACTTTGTAATCTTTTGTTGTTTAGAGATTAATGAGTTAGTGTTTAAATACAAGCTTTTTTATAATGTGCACAATATACTGTCACTGATCGCTGTTATACTGTTTTTTATCAATAGCTAATTTTGTGAAATCAGAGACTGTCATCTTCATAAAATGATAGCAAAGTTTGGATATTAGATTATTTTTTATGTATACTGCAGTAAAATCAGTTTTGACTTGTCACGTAACTGGTATCAGGGTAGATTCCTTGGTTGATTCTGATTGTATGAGTAGTTTATTAGGTTTATTTAAAATACAAGGTCATGATCCTGTAAACGCGGGCGAACTTAAGGAAAGCTTGGCCTATTGTATTTTGAGATCTGTCGATAAATTTTGGAGAGTATCTGGGCAGGAGGTTTTGTTTATAGTAAGGCCAAGTGCC
>NW_010544381.1:0-2410 GCF_000687285.1 Phaethon lepturus
CACGAGACAGGTCCCGGCCTCCCTCCACGCATCCCGCCACGCTGCGAGCATCCCCCGCGTCCCAGCAGCGGCGTTTGCGTTGAACCCGTGCTCCGCGTCCCTTGCCGGGAAAGGCGTCCCCAAAGGAGGAAAATCCAACCGTGATGCCAGACTTACCTGAGCGTGAGAGGGGAGCGAGGGAGGGAATGAAGATCCCCGGGGCAGGAGCAGTTTTATAGAGATCTTAGATCCCTTTGCCCGGAAATGAGACAGCTCTCTGTCATAGCGATCTATTAATTTAATACCAATCCCCATCAAACCGCCCTCTGTTTACATCGCTCACCTGACTCATTCGCGATGGGTATCATTCCTTTTTTATCTGTTTCCTGTGCCACATACGTCCCTAATTGCCAGCCTCACCTGCCCTTAATAGGAAAACCCGTGGGTGCCTGGGTTTCCAAAGGCTCATCTGTTTGGGGTTTGTTTTGTTAAATTAAATCCAGGCGTAATTATAGCCCCATCCCATGAGGCTCTGCTCGCACAGTCTAATCCCTGCTATTGATCCGACAACAGATAAAGCCAGAAATAATCCAGGTAAAAAGGAGTGGAAAGTTGCTCTCTTCTCCCTTAGACGCTCGGTCCAAAAGAGCATCCATGGCCACGGGGACAGCCAGTGGAGCGAGGACAAAGTCCTCCTGGGCTTCCTCTAAAGAAGGGTCTCAAGTCTTCAGCAGGGCTTTTCTAGCTCCCCTCCTTGACCTAAAGGGTGTGAATTCCCCCCCAAAGGCACCTGAGCAGCCAGAAGACAGTCTTGGGCACTGCTGAAAGCTTTGCAAGCCCTGCTGTGTTCACATACATCTGAGCAAGGTTCCCGAGTGCTTTGTTGACAAAGACTAGCTATTTCCATCCTCTTAATGACAAAGATCAGGAATTGAAGACTGAGGGACTAAAAGACCCATCTGATGCTGTCTTCTTCATTGGTCCATCTTCTGGAGCAAAGCTGGAGCTCTGGAGATGGCCCTTCTGCACAGCCCTGTCCTAGTCGAAATGTTGCCCAGCACTTCGCCGCCCCACAAAGTACATTGACCTCTAAACGCCACGGCTCCTTATTTACAGGACAAAGGCAAGAAAAAGTCTGAGATGTAGAAGATAACGTTGGGAGCCATGCAAACAGACACAAAGATCCACCTTGGTGCCAAAGAGAAACGCTTTGGCCGCTCCCCGAGGGAGGAGGGGATAGCGCCAGGGTTCGGGTTGTCTGAGCTGAAAGCCGGTGTCTTTCCCAAGACACAGGTCAACCACTGCTAGTTCGTTATGCTCAGCACCACCAGTGGCACTGAAAATGAGCTCCTTTCTGCTTCTCCGGGAAGCTGTTGGGTGGCTCCTGTCTGGCTTCAGGCAAACGCCCATTGGCAGGGGTTGAGCTGGCCCCGAGGTCCCTCTGCGCTGCAGGTGGCCCAGCTTGAGCAGAGGGGGATGTGGTGACAATGGGATGAAACCTCCCCCGGGGACGCAGTTGTCCCCAGGGTGTGGGTGGCTCATGCCGCTCACATCTGAAATTTTCCGTACCTGAACCGTCCATCACAACCCGACCTGGTGGCGATGGCTGTGTCTTACCCGAGGGGTCAACAGCGGGGAGGATTGCGAAGCTCTCCTCCGGCCTCGCAGGACCCTGGCTCACCCAGCACGAAACGCAGCCGGCAGTTACCGCCCTGACTGCCACCGATGTCATAAAATATCACACAGAAAGCGGTGGCTGCGGTTGTAATTAGCAGAGGGACTGGGCAGGCACCCACTTGGAGCTGCGTCCGCTGCAGGCAAAACCCATGTAGCTGCTGGAGCAAGCGCGTGCACGCACAGAAGGGCTCCTGTGCGGGCTGAGCGCGACGTCCACGGGGCTTCTTGCTATGGCTGTGTGCATCCCTCCTACCACCCAAAACGATCACCAGTGACTAAAGTCTCAAGGACAAATGCGTGTCTCTGCCTGAGTCTTGTGCAATACGTTGTTGTCGGTTTCCGGAGGATATTAGTAGCGGTCGTGTCTTGCCCGGGTCAGGCGTGATGCTCTGCACAGGAGAGTTTAAGGCTGATTTGCTTTTCAGGTGATGATCTCATGCATTCAATGAGAAAGGACAGATGAGTATTTTCAGTGTGACCAACCAGGTACCAAGTTTCATAACGGCTGGTGTTTTTTTCCTGCAGTCCCCAGCCTCGCAGATGTGTTAGTTCAGCTTTCAGTTAAAAGCAGAAACCACATCAAAACAGGCGCAGAGGAGGCTCTGTCCTTTTTTACTGTGGTTACTGGGGAAAAAAAAAAAAATCTTTGAACAATCAAAAACCTAAGAGGCAAAGAAAAGGAACCTCAAAACTTGTGACTAGTAATCGCGTCTGGGGTTTTCTTGGGCTGAGGGGGGGCTGGCGGCCGGGCACG
>NW_010544381.1:2506-3035 GCF_000687285.1 Phaethon lepturus
GGGGGAAAAAAAAAAAAAATCTTTGAACAATCAAAAACCTAAGAGGCAAAGAAAAGGAACCTCAAAACTTGTGACTAGTAATCGCGTCTGGGTTTTCCTTGGGCTGAGGGGGGGCTGGCGGCCGGGCACGGCCGCACCACCCGGCTCCCCTCGCTCGGCTTTTGCGCAGGGCGTAACACACCTGGGCCAGGCTGATCCCAGCTCCCAGCTGCAAAACTCCTTCCCTGGTTGCCTCCCTGCCTTTCCAGCGGCAGCTCTGCCAGGTCCTGGCTGTGCGGGGAGATGGATTTAGCTTCCCCCTCTGCCAGCTCTTCCCTTGACTCTTTGCATCCTGCAGTCCAGCTCACGGCAGCAGGTATCTGCTGAGCTCATCTGCCGCCAGCACGCGCACAACGTGCTTCAGAAGACACAAGAAGTAAAGATTTTGCCGAATTCAATTACTGTTTTACGCAGCAACATCATTCTCCCTAAAATGCAATGCTAGGTGGTCTCCCCGCTCACGCGCGCTGAAGGGCTGGACTTCCCCTGG
>NW_010544382.1:0-1698 GCF_000687285.1 Phaethon lepturus
CTGCCGGCGGGCGCGGAGTAACTTATTTTTTCGGAACTTTTTTCCCCCGTAGGAAATACCTACGACAGATCAATTATAGTTGACGGAGAAGAAGCATCTCTCGTGGTGTTCGACATATGGGAGCAGGTACTTACAGTTTTAAGATATTTTTTTCTTTATGGCTTAGTCAGTGGTTCACTCTTAAAAAAGTAGAAACGGAACGAAATGGAAGAAATGGAAACGTCTGCCTATTTCTTCGATGAGATCAGTACCGTTAAAAAAGTGACCTTAAAAAATCAGAATTCATACTGCTTTTGTTCTCTCCTGCAATTAATTTCTCGTAGCTAGGCAAGCAATTAAAAAATGTGAATAGGGCTGGAGTGTGAATCCCTTAATGCTTTGAATAAGCAGCAGCTTACATGAGCAGCCCGGGGAATTACTGTAAAATTGGAGATCACAATCTCATCAGTGCAGACCTGATATTATTTCTGTAAATAAGAGCATTTTGTCTTGTAATATATTTTAAACAACAAAATACTTAAAAAAAGGGGGGGGGAGGTTGGCTTACTTTTACTGACTTTATAATAAAGCTAAGAAAAATATCTCTAAGGTGCTTATAGTAATTAAATCATTAATGAGTGTTGAATAGATTTTTTCAATAAATGTATTCTCACCTTTTGTTTTAGGATGACAGCCAGTGGCTTCAGAACCACTGTATGAAAATGGGAGATGCCTATATTATTGTATATTCAGTGACAGACAAAGTTAGTTTTGAAAAGGCCTCTGAGCTAAGAATCCAGCTAAGAAGAGCAAGGCAGACAGAAGACATACCTATTATTCTTGTGGGCAATAAAAGCGACCTGGTCAGGTCCCGGGAAGTCTCAGTTGATGGTAAGAGACACTATTAATTTATACAGTAATGTCTAAATTGGTAGCAAAGGCTGTGGAGGATCATGGCCAATAGAAATGGCCCAGTTTTGATGCAGAAAAAGGTATGATTTGAGGCACACCGGAGAAATCAAACCCGCTGGTTCAGGCTGAGGGACTTGGTACCACAGAAAACAGTGGAGATGGTGGTGGGGGAAGATTTGTGATGGCGCAGAGCAATGCTCTGAACTGCAGTATAAGAGAAAAGAATGTGTCAGAGCTGCAGCTTTAACATACTGTTTTGTGTAAGATTCATTTTTGGTCAGTATTAACTGAAAGGGTGTAATTGTATGTCATGTGTGCAGCAAGCAGCACTTGCTAGTCTCAAGATTTGATAGCTCGATCTATGCATTTTAAGGGATAGGAGTGCCATTCTGCAGAAGCCAGGCAGCCTTTGGAAAGGGTGATCCCATACAGCCTGTACAATCCTCTTACTTCTGGAGGTGACTCCATCTCACTTGAGTTGAGCTGGTGGGACCAGGCTCACACAACTTACAGTCTTTTTGCATATATTCTCCAGTTGTGATCAGTGAGAATTTTCTCAGCTAGTTCCAAGCTATCATTTCTGTAACTAGAGCAGAGTAACCACTGCCAACACCATAGTATTAGTTTCACTTATTTAAACATTTGGTGAGTTTGTTTTTTAGTGTTTTTTTGTTTGTTTGTTTTCACTGGGAAGAATCATCTGAAATATCAGTGCCTTGATGACAATGAACCATCTGTTGCTGTCTGGTTTTGCCATGTTCCCCGTGTTAAATGTCTGCACAGGGAATTAATTGACTGGAGTTCAGC
>NW_010544382.1:1729-12610 GCF_000687285.1 Phaethon lepturus
GCTGGTGGCAGTGCATGGTTGACCTGTCCTAGTCATGACATCAGTACTTTGCTCATGTTTACAACTTTGCCAGTATTTACCACAAGTTGAACATGGAAATTTGCTCTGCAGCAATGTTCTGGAGTTACGTGCTTACATCTTGAACATTAAGCGTCTTGCATTTTGAATACAGTCCTAGTCAAATCCAATGGTGTAACAACTTCATGACCTCCAGTGATCTGTTCAGTGACTTGCCCTTGTGGACTGTATCAGCTTCATTTGTAGGTAGCGTGGAAAACTCTCACTTGTTACAGCAGGATAGAAGTGCATAATTGCTCAGCAACTTCCAGAAGAAATAAAAACCATTTCTTTCTGTACCTCACGCTGTTTCCTATCAAACAGCAAGCATGTGTCTAAGTGCCTCTCCTGTACCAGCCTTAGATCCTAAGCAATACGGGGATGGTCTGCCTACAGGACTATTTTTGCCTTATATTCAGTACCATCGGTCAAATGCGATTTCTGACCATACCACAACAAAACCAAGAAAAGGGGTAAAACCATGAGTGCAAATTTGGACTTCCCTACCATGTAGTAAAGCTCTTTTGTGGCATTTAAGGCACTTTCCTTACCTAAAGTAAACTTTTGTTTTGTTTTTTCTGCCAGTATATATGAAGAGAAAATGTTCGTCTCCAATTCATCTCCCTTTTTCTCTTTCCATCCAGAGGGACGGGCCTGTGCCGTTGTGTTTGATTGCAAATTCATCGAGACCTCAGCTGCTCTTCATCATAATGTTAAGGACCTGTTTGAAGGTATTGTTCGGCAAATTAGACTTCGCAAAGACAGTAAAGAAGACAATGCTAGGAGAATGGCCAACACAAAAAGAAGAGAAAGCATAGGCAAAAAGGCAAAGCGATTCCTTGGGAGAATTGTGGCAAAGAACAATAAGAAGATGGCTTTCAAAGCAAAATCAAAGTCTTGCCATGACTTATCTGTGCTTTAGAAGCTTTCAGCAAGGCCACATGTTGCACATGCGTGATGAACAAGCATTTGACTGTTACGAGAAGTGTATAGATGATCCTCATGGTGATAACAAGAATGACTTACCAATTGAGACTCTCGTTAATGCCTTAAGGTGCGCAAGCAAGTCTGGAGGTTACACTACACGTCTGCATCATTGATAGATGGTTTAAGTTTCAATGTGTGCAAGTAAATGAACTAACTTTAAATAAGTGGCTTGACATGCCCATATTTTCACTGTGTACATATGTTATATATATCCTCTTGTACTGTGGATACTAGAGATGCAAAGATAAGGAAGGATTATGATAAGTATCACCACAGACTTGTCCTGTTTGCAGAGCAAAACTTAAACTTGTACGCAGGCTCGTACACTCTTTAGTATAAAGCAAGCAATGATAAATCTTTTAAAATTTAAATGTGGGGAGAGGGGAGTAGAAACACTTTAGAATGGGCAAAAACATTATATGTATATAGTTAATACAGAACAGCTATCATTTTATGAAGTTAATTTGCACTTCCATTACCCATTATTCAATTAATTTGTTACTTGTTTACATGCAGATTTTATAATAAAGTATTATTTCCTGTTATAATAAACTGTTTTTTCTCATAGTATGGATAAAAAAGGGCGCAGTATTTTTATAGCGACCTTTTTCACTGTACAAAACATAATACACAGACTATGCAGATTTACATGTGAGAAAGTTCTGGAACAAGATGAACGAGGAATATCCTGTGTCACTTTCTTTAATAGTTGGTTTCTTTAAGAAATAAACACTTCTTCTATGAACATTCTACTTCAACAGTTCATCTTGGGAAGAGAGGCCTTGACCCTTCATATTATTGTTCATCTTCAACATGGTTCTTGCAGGAACAGGCCTCTATCTAATGCCTTTAGTTAGATGTCTTGTGTTTATACTGGTAAATTGAAGCCTGCAGTGTTCTACTTTTTAAGTCCTCTCCTGGCTTGAAGGTCTTGTGTTACAGCCAATAAGCAAATGCAAGGGTTTGGATTTGTTTGTTTCTTTCTTTCTTTTCTGGGTGCAGTATAATTTTTTATTTACTCACAAGCCTATAGCCACCTTCCAGTGGTTTCAAGAAGTTAAAGCAGGCAGGTGAGGCTATTTTAAAGAACTGTAGGCTTCAGTTACGGTGTATGGTGGCCTTCAGTGCCATTAAAGTTTTAATGTTCATCTTACTGTGTTATAATTAATGTTTTTCCATTATTTTTTCCCTATTTGCTATTAATGAAGTTAAAAAGCAATCAATGTCTCAGTGAAAAACTTGGACTTACTGCATTTGCTTATTAAATTCTTCATAGGATACATTCTTTTCAATTCATCCATAAACTCACTTCTCAAAAACAGCAAAACATATGCTCTTTTATCTCTTTCTACTGTCCCTGACTTGAGTCCAGTTCTTTAGAGAGGCTGTTCCAGCTGCCTGGGAGCTCTGTTTGTCCATGATTTTATAGGGGCTGACCTTTCCCATACAGCAGGCAAACTGCATCAGCTGTTACACCTTACACTGAGCTTCCCTGAGCTTGAACAAACAACTCTCCACTGGGTTAGCCCCATGCTTGGGCACTCATCAAGGACAGTTAGTACTGGGGAAATCGCATCTGATTTGTGGAGGTAATGCTCTATAGATGTGCTGCTAGTGGACCTAACTGGTTAGATGCACAGTTTAGCACGTGTTGCTCTTAACAGATCACATTTCTTATGAAGAGAGGTGTTTGTGTTCTGAGTGACATCTAAAGTGAATAATTCTGCCCCGCTGCCAAAACTTACATTTACCTGATGATACATTGTGATTGGATTTGGCTTTTTTTCACTAGCCTTGCTTCCTGGCACTGGAAGAGGAAACTACTATCACTGGAACATCTAACCACTGTCAGAGTATGGCACCAGGCATCTATTTACATGTAAGCTTTTAACTGTCAACACCAAAGCAATTGCACTAGTCCTGAAAACTATACAGCAAGTGTCCAAATTCATGTGGATAAATCTGGCACACACCTATTCATGCACATGCTAAAGTTACTGACAAAACTACATGGTGCTCCCTGTATGTTTGCAAAGCTCCTGTCTTTTGGTTGCTCTGTGCTTTCAGAGCCACCAGAAGACTGACATGTTTGATTGACTTGCAAGATTTAATTCTGTCCATAATAAATATAAGGAACAGGATGCAAACCCAGAGTTTCAGATAATGGCATTTCACAAAGTGCAAAATGTTACAAAGTTGTGTCGCTCAATGCTGCAATATAACTGCAGCTGCAAAGCCTCTTCAAGGTCATGGTTATTAGCTGTGCTTTTTGCACACTGACCTGCAAATCAGATGTTTCACAGTGTTCACAAATGCAAAGGTTAGGTTTAGACAACTCTTAAGCCTAAAATATTTCTGAGGTGCTCTAGCACATAGCTAGAGGTTCATGGAAACTGTGGAAAATAATATGTATTTTTGAAGTACGTCATATAGGACACTGTGAGACAATAAACTGTGAATCACTCTAAAGAAACTTGGACTAACCTATAATGTATTATATCAGTTAATATTGTACAATAAAATACTTATTCAAATCCTCGTTATACTCATTTTTTAATTAATGTGTTTGTACAGGGATTAGCATAATTCAGCCACAGTTCCTGAAAAGCAGGAGGGCTTGTTATTGCAGCTTTGACAATAACCTGCTCTAGAACAAGATCATATTCTATGCTATAGAATTATTACCATGAATACTATTTTGCAGAGATTGTGTAGCTCCTGGAAGATTTCCTACCCAGAAAAAAAAATAATTTCTTGGATGTCATTTAATGGAATTTCCAAGCAGACTTTTTGGAAGTACATGTGCAATAACAGCTAGAAGTCAGTAACAGGCACCTAACTGGTAAATGCCTCTAAGAAACAACCTTCTTCATAAGGTTATTTGTATCCTCAAGCATTTTAAAGTCATCTATAGGTTTTTGTAATCTGAGATGTTTTATTGATATGGATACTCAAGATTCTTGTCATTAATGGGGTGAATCTATGTCATGTGAAAAACAGCAAGTCCCAGACAGCAGTATTTTCTCTCGAGTAGAACAGAGTGCAAGGGGTAACAGTGGCGTGAGTTTTCTTATTTTTTGCCAATGTACATCAGTTTTAATTTGGAGGGACAGTTCACACAGTCATTTAATCTTTACTGCCTTCACTGCTGTTGCCAGCTGAAGTTCCTATTACTGCTAATTGTGGTGGTAGATTCCGTGTTGGCACAAATCCATTTGGAACAGCTAGTTATTAACAACTACAGTGGAAGGACATTGCCTTTTATATGTGACACATATGTTAGGTAAACAAATCAAAGCCTCCTCTGCTTGCTGTTGCTAAACTAGCTCCTGAAAATTCTTCACCGTATGAAAAATGTGAAGAAAATCATTCCTCCATCTGCCAAAACCACACAGTGTAAAGTCATGTCACATAAATACAGATGAAACGTTAACTGCTGAGGGAAGATTTAGCATCACCAAAAATGTAGTTTTACTCAGATGTATTTTCTCAAAATAGGACTAGAAAAAACAGGGCATGATCTATATAGTAACATTGCATAACATCACTGTTCTTCACTGAAAAGGAAAGTATAGTGAGTTGACAGTGATTAAGAACCCAGCGTATGGTAAAAGATTGCTAAGAGGTAGTCTAAAAAAAGTGGGGTAATACTTACTTCTATTATGCTGAAGTTTGCTTATTATAAATTGCTTTGAAGTTTGAGACAACGTACAGGTTTAATTACATGTACATCACAGAGAGCTCACTGAATCTGCAGTCGCAGTCAAAGGTGATGTCTCTGCATTCCAGGACCACCATTTAATTTTATAATTTACCACACAATCTCTACCATTACAATGGACAATTTGACTCCCTCTTTGCATAAAGGAACATCTGAACTCCAACACTATTCAACTTGCTAACTTCTAAGTGCCCATTGCTTATCTGCAAATAAGATTCCTCTAACCCACTGTTCAGAATCCAAGGCGGAACAACATTGTTAAACTTAGTACTAAGCATTCTAGCACTAGAAGGTAGGAAGCAGGCTAAGGAATTTACTTCAACACAGAGTTCTTTACCACCAAATAGTATTAATTATGTAGCACAAAAACATCCTAGCCACTGGGTAAAATAGTCAGTGTATGTCCTAAAGACCCTCCTCTCTTGTTCTGTCTGCCCTCCCCTTTTTTTTTCCCCTCCTATTTTATAAATGTGCTGTTTGAATGAATCATTGGAAGCCAATTAGGAGCCTACAGATTTTTTTCTAATACTTCCCATATTTATTACAGGAGATGAAGAAAATATTAATCTGAACTAAAGTGTAGCAGATTCAGAGACTGAGATAAATAGAATACATTTGGAAATATTACTTTTCTCACCCTCCCAAAAAAGCTTCTCCAAGGTCCAAAACAGGGGCTGGAGAAAGGACAGAATTTGGAAAGCAAGTGCTCCTGCTTGGAATAGTCCAGTCAGACCCATAAAAATCTCCTCAGCTTGTTTCTGGCAATAAGTCCCATTTTCAACGGCCTCATTACACTAGCATAAATAATAACACTACTGTTAGGCTTGCAGCCCCACTGAAGGTTGTGACCCTTACACTTTGGGAGTAACAGTCTTCAGTTCAGCAGATGCCTTGGCAGAAGAACAGCAATTTTTGTCATGTCTAAATTGGATTATTGTAATGCGTTACGCTTAACAAAGAGCTTTCAGGAGCTCCAGGTAGTAGGAAATATAGCCATGTTAAGTTGGCTAGGTCAAAATGAGCATGTAACTTCTGCGCTCAGACATGGGTTCCCATATGTTTTTAAGTGAAGGGATGCTCTAGAAAAGCTGTAAATAGCATTGGACATGAGGAATCTTGAAAATGTTTCACTTTGTTGCATGTTTCTTGGCTGGCTGCAAAGCTTGTTGAACTCCCTATAAAGTCAGCAGCATTGCTTGATTTTGGACTGCCCAACAAGAACAACCTTTGCATTTCTAATTGCAGGTATTCAGGTATATTATTACAGGTATTCAGGCCACAACAGTTTAGTGCATTTGACACTGCAATGATAAGTGCAAGAGATCACGCCCTATTTATTACTCTTACAGATCAAAGATGCAAAAAGCATAAAGCAACAGAAATACATCTTAACTGAACTAGAGCATACAGTGAATTTTAAAACCATGCCAACTTGCATCACCTCCACTTCATTACAGGCCTGCCATTGGAATTTATTGAGGAGTGTTCACCAACCTTCTTCAATGAAAAGAATAACATAATTCTCTTTGGGTATCAGCCAAGTGCTGAACAACTTTCTCAGATTCTTCAGCTATGGATATCTCAGTTGTAGGGCTTCTTTGTCACACGGTTTTCATGTCAACTTCAATTTTATCTTTCCAACCTCCATTGTTACACATTGTCACCCTTGCAGCAGTGGCTCAGCAGCACGGTAGGAATGGGAAAGTGGCACTCTGCTGCTGTTGCATGACTTACCAAAAAACATTAGCTGTCAACAGCTGTAACATGAACCTGGTCCCCTAGCTCATTGCTTTACATAATATAGTCTAGATAAAAATGTCAGATTTTGTTGCACATAAGTCCCTGATTAAGACAGCATAGCAAATTAAATTACTCTCTCCTTGAATGTCAGGGGTACTGTTGCATTTGCAAGGCAAAAGGGAATGGAAGATTTTTAGCTAATCTGTGCATGGAGAAAAAAGAAAAAAATTATGCAATCTGACAGCCACCTCTTATTTTTACCCTATAGTCTTTTTTCAATGGAAATCTTTTTGGCTACGGAGTATTGTTGCGTATGCTTTTCTGCCCTCTGGCTATTCATAGAATTCTTGGATCTCTATCCTTCCTAGCCAGTCCTATATGGAAAATCTTCTTAGAAGTCTGACACTTGAGATCTCAAGGAAAACAACTTAGGTGAAAGGTATGAGCAATGGAAAAGTTTCCATTATTTTGAAAAACACCAATGAAAACATTTTATTCAATAAATTAACGTTTCTATGCAGTGTTTACAACTCACAGTCCACAGCACTGTGGTAGTCCATTAAACTCAAAGGGGAAAAACTGGTTAAAGAAACAAAGAAAACACAGAACTCATTAGTCTACCAGTAATAAGTAATTTCTGTTTATCTTGATACTCTGCAGCAGATCTAAAGTCACTATCTGTAATAAACTGCAAAGAAGTAGACCAAACAGAAACTACAAGACTAGGTTGTTTTCACTCTACTTTTTTGTCATTACCAATAACGAGCTTTCACTTGTGCAAGTAAAGACACTCAATTCATATGTATGATAAATACACAATTAATGCATCTCTGTGTGGCCTTTACCTGCAGAACTGTTTTTCTTTCTTTTCTTCTCTGACACAGTAATTCAAAAGCTAACACTAAAATTCTAAGTTATAGCATAGAAGTGAAATAAGCACAAAAATAAAGCAGTAGACAGCACTGAGTAAGCAAATAATGCCTCCTGCAGATGTCTCTTATTCATTGTTTATTTTTTCAAGATACTGGAGAGCTGAAGTATCCATGCATGTCTGCACAACATTTATTCAAAAGCTGAGCTGTTCAAGTATCATAGCAAAATTCTGAATGGCCAAGTCCTCAAGAACAAAGATTTAGGATGCAAATATGCACCTATATACCTTCTACCTTCCCACACATTTCATTAGCAGAATATCCAGCTCCTTTTAGATCAGTTTCAAGGGTTCTAGAAAACAGCACGTGTCATATCCTAGAAACATATCCAAAACCAAAAAAGTGTTAAGAGCTTTTTAATGAACAATTTTATACTCAGCCTTCAGAAAATGAATTCTAAATTAAATTCTTAGTTAAATTCTACATGTCCTGTCCTGGTTAGTAATTGGTTCATTTTTAATTACAAGGTAAATAATTAACTAACATGTCTTCATTATTTCACTGACAAAGTAATGTTCTGCCCATCAAGAGTAAGATGGATTAAGGAGCATTTTCATTTTAACCAGAGAAATTGGGAGTTGGTTGACTTTCTCCCTCTCTTCTGCTGGTTTGGACTGAGACCCCTTGACTGAGACACCTGTCCCTCCCCGCAACGTGAGGTCTCCAGCCTTTGAAGTGAGCCCTGCAGTCAAGAGCATTTTGCCTGCGTTTCTACTTTTAGGTTTCTTTTTTAAATGCTTAAGTATCTGCTAATACAGTATTCATTTGAGGAGTATGATGTAGAGCAGATACAAGTCCAAAAGAACAAACCACAGACAAATTCTGACAGGAGTTTCTACGTTGTGAATATTGTAAAGGCAAATTAGTATTCCGGGTGGTAACCTCAGGTCTTTCTTGGCCAAACAAAGATTTTTAATATTCTCTTCATTAATGTCAGTATTTTGTAGGTTTGTTTTTAAGAGTTTTTTAAGCATTCAGGCACTCTAAACTTTCAGTTTTGTGCTGGATGGGGTACATTTGGTGGCAAGTATCAAAGATAAATTATGTCTATAAAATCACATTTGTTTTACATTGAGTTTTCTAGGGTTTTTTTACTTTGAGTATCATAGTAAGACTGACTCTTACACTGGCACCCACAGAAGTCACATGAAAGACTGACCAAAAAGGAAAGCATTGAAATGAAATCTATATGCAACTTGATATTTCCATTCAAGGGAAGAGCTGGAGTGTTTGTGAAGCAAACCACCTCTGACTTCACTGCCGAAATTGCAGACGGGGGATGGAGTAGATAAACAGGTCAGAGAAGGCCTGTACGTCCAGATGCAGCGTGCACTTTTTCATCACCCCTTGCTGCCAGCTGTTTGCTTTCCAAACTCTATAGGCAAATGCAGGGGTTCTCAAGCTGAAGCAGAGAAAGGGAGGGAAATCAGAGGAGGAATAAAAACGTCACTTGTACTAACTTCTTGTCTCTGAGCTGCTTCAAGGAGAAACTGCAGCACAGGGATTGCTGACTTCAGCATGGAGCTACGCCTAAGGAAGATCAAGTGAAAAGTCTCTAAACTGCTCAAGGAGGAGTTTGTTCTTCCATGCCATGCTTGGTGGGAAACTTCCTGCATTGCAAAGCATCACCTCCACCCCTCCTTCTCTCCTCCCGCCAAAGAAAGGACTATTTTTAATTCACTGATTGTAAAGACTTCTTTCCCAACAGCAGAATAGAGGTTTAATTAAAACTCCACTTGGTACTAACATAATCCAGCAAAATCCCATCCATTTCAGGGAATAAATCCTTGCCGAGATTGGTTAACAAAAGCAATACAGTTTAGGCAGTTTTCTGTACTCTTCCTTGAATTTAACTGTATTTCTGTAAGAAAAGCTGCCAAAACTGTTCAAATCTCTAAAACATTTTACATGACATTGAAAACAGCTTATTAAGGTCACTTAGTGAATAATGGATGAAGAACACTAACTGCATTTTAATATCTGTGTTTTGCTTATCCTTTGTAATTTCCACAAGGATGAACAGAAAAAAGAACCCAGCTGAAACTCCTAATACTCCTTACTTCCATCCCTATCTGTACAGCAGAGAAGGCACAGCACCTTCATTGCTAAATGTACACTCAGCTTTGTAATTACTTATACAACTGAGAACTATTCATGCAAATAATGTTATTAAGATCACAGGACAAATCCTGCTTTTTTGAGAGTCAGCAGATTTAGGCCCTGTTTTTGGAAACACTAACACATGCTTAATATCAGCAGGGTACAGGGAATGTGTAAAATTGAATCAACATTTAAAAGGCTGCTGGTTTGGAATTGTGTTTTTGCTATGCTATGGGGAAAACAAAAATAGAATTTGGCATTGTGAGAGTGTCTACGTCATCTCATGAAAATGTATGGTATGTTTGCAGGATCAGGGCTATGTTTTGGAAACAAAATAATTGCAGGGCAATTTTTGTGAGAGACAATCACACTGTGGCAAAAACATGAACAAGCACAGGATAGTTCTCCAAACTAATCAAAACAAAGCCAAACAGTTCCTCCACTGATGATTATTTTACTTAATTTCAGGAGCCATAAAAATAAGACAGATCAGGTACCCACTACTAGAACAAGAAAGAGGGATTACATTAGTCACTAATAAATTCAACCCTGGTTTGGAATGTTCTCAGCACTTCCAGTGCATTGGTTAAGAAATCATTAAAATAATAAACTTCGTGTCACATAGACCTGGAAGTTTCAATAGAGCAGAATGGAGCTAAGAATTAGTTTTCCAAAGAAAGGGATATAATTCTAACACATCATTCTAATTCTAAATTCTGCAAATTTGTCAAAGGGCTAGCTGAAATTTTGCTTAACTTTCTACCCATTCTACCATTTGGAGAGGAATGATTATGCTAGAATCTCACTTCTATTAGAAATTAAGGATCTAGCTATGGAAGTACAGGGAGAACTTGAAAATGTGAACTAGATGGAACCCAAAGGCTCAAATAAAAGATACTTAAATTTCATATAATTTTGAATCCTGAATTGTGAATTTGTAATAAAATTTAAGACTGGAAGTATCATGGATCTCTGTCATCTGTGGCAAGCATCCATTTGCAAGTTAAGAGAACCAATATGAACCTGCTTCTAAGTCTTATCTTCTTCTGAGTTCTTCTTCTGAGTTACAGCAGAACAAACAAAAAAATAAATGCACTGATTTTGTAAGAGAACAGGATTTAGGTTTTTTTAAAGCAGTTCTCTCTATTTTCTCTTTGATAAGAATACTTTATAAAATGAACCATTGATTTCATTTACATCTTCTGGCCCTTACCTGGAGAAACAACAACTTGTTTTAGACCTAAGTTTAACTGTGTGACTTTTTTTTATATTCTCATTAGAAGTATGATTGTTTTATTTTAAAAAGGAAAATATTCTATAAATTTGCGTCACAGCACACTCTTT